>NC_066362.1:27447628-27737628 GCF_013377495.2 Cygnus atratus
CTTCTCCGTCTTTGCGAGTAGGGAAAAATGTAAAGGGGGTGGGGAGAGGGAAAAGGGTTTCACCAGGAAAGGTCCGTGATGCAGATTTATTGGCAAAAAGCCAGAGTTGCTATTGTAAATTTCCTCGCTGGTTTCAATGTCAACCCAAGCTCGTATTTGAACCCGGAATCAGGGCAAAAGCATTATCACTCTGTCACTTTGTTGCCAGAAGTGGATTTTTTTTTTGTTAATATTTTACTGTTACATCTGACAGGATTTCACATTTTCTGTAGCCCGCCTTTAGTACGTTGAACTGCCAGACAGAGAAATTAATACCCTGAGTGACTGTATTTTAATTAAGCAATTTCATGCAAATTACAAATTTTAGATTGCCAAATAATATATTGCACAAAAATTGTAGGCTGGCTGATCTGATATGCATGGAGTATTACTCTTCCAGGCGCTGTGCATACATGGGAAAATGAACAAAAATGCTAATTTCCAATCTACTATGCAAACGGTAAAAGATGCCTATTTAGATACATATGCTTTCCTTAGGAAGGGTAAACAGTTCTTTAATTTAATATAGCTGACACTTGAAGATGTGTTTTTCTCTTTTACAAAGATAATTTTTACATTGAACAGGTAAATGAGAATCCGAGTAGAAAACATCTTGTTAATGGCGACTAATAAAAACTAATATCGCATGCAATATAATGATATTAAACCTTGTAACTGGTACATAAAGCAAGATCATTCCTATTGTTGCTCCGTCAATGACCACCAAATATGCTCGCATATTAAACATCCACTTCCCGACCAGCGAAATTATTAACCCCGGCTGAGGAATCACCGAGGAGTCCCCGGAAGGGACGGGCGCGGGGGGCACGGGCACTTTCCAACCGGGAAAAGTGCAGGGAAGGCGAGCAGCGGCCGGGCCCCCCCCGGCTGCCCGGGAGCCTGGGGGCGCCCCCCGGGACGCGCTGGGGCCGCCGCCGGAGCCTCCCCCGGCAGCGCCCCGCAGCGCTTGGGGCGGCCAAGAGCCCCAAATGAGGGGCGCTGCGGGGGGCGAGCAGCGCTGCGGTGCCGCCCTGCGGGAGAGAGAGTTCCCCTCTGCTTCGGTTTGCTTCGGTTTGGTCTGGTTTGGTTTGGTTTGGTTCGGTTTAGTTTGGTTTGGTTTGGTTTGGTTTGCTTTGCTTTGCTTTGCTTTGCTTTGCTTTGCTTTGGTTCGGTTCCATTTGGTTTGGTTCCATTTGATTTGGCTTGGCTTGGTTCGGTTCAGTTTGATTTGGTTTGGTTTGGTTGATTTTTTTAATTATTATTTTAGTTTTAGCACTGAGGTGGTGATCTGAGAAATAAGCAGCTATGGATCCACAAAGCCTCTTAGGATAAAACTTTGTACGAACCTTGGCATCGTCTCCTGATCCTTTTAGCAGTGGGGCTATCACTTGAGTAAAGCCACAAGGGGCTTGCTCCTGGTTCTGCTTGCTGTCTTAACGACTTTATTTCCCAGCACCCTGAACAAACATCAGCGTCTCTGCAGGAATCAGCTGAGGCTGTCCAGATGCTGTACACAATTAACCTGGTGGCAAATTTAGCAGTCCTAAGTACAGTCCTTACAGTTATCTCTGAAAGTGGGTGTGTATACTTGCAAGTCCTGAGCATCTTAGCCACGTTCAGTGGCTAAACAGGCTGCACACAACAGGACTAAAGAGTGGAGCACTGATCTGAATTTTAAACACGCTGTAGTTCATGTTTTCAACTCTTTATACTTTTTTTTTTGGGGGGGGGTGGGGTACAGGGTGTATATATATATATATTTAATCTGAATTTTAAAGCACAGAGAGTTTATCCCTAGAATTAGTACATACCAAATTCCTTCTTCCCACCCCCACCCCCTACCCTGGAGGATGTAAACAGTGTTGAGGCTTTGCGGGAGTCCAGTTGCTGATTTCATTGGAAGCACAGGGTTGGCTGTTGGGGAAATGCATTATTCACTCCTAGCAGGGTCTATTTTACTTTACAAGACTTCTGCTGCTGTTGTTGCTAAGTTTTTCCATGCCAAATTTGAATCAGATTTGATTTTAGTTTCTCTGAGATACTTGCTCATGTTCCATAAAAAGAGGGTTATTTATTGTCATGTTCATTCTGTGAAATTCAGGGAAACAATGAAGACATCTGTATATTTTTCTGTGTATACATACAGAATTTTCACAAAAGAATTTACATGAGATTTCAGTGGAAGTGTCTCTGTGTCTTCAGGCATTATGACAAAGATGTAGTTCAGACTACTGGAAAAGAGCAAAGTCCAGAGGCCTCGGTATCAGAAGAGCATTTTTTCACCTTACAGAATTTTGGTTTAGGATGTATGGAGATCAGTGGTAAACAGCTCCTGCAGAGCCATGCTGTATTTTCAGTTACACTGTTTGTCCATTTTAGGCGGATGTTCCTGAAAGCAGCATGTGTTCCTGATTCATTACTTGCTTATGCAGAATTTTTGGTCATTATTATCCAAATGCAATTTCAGTACTGTGATTCATATACTCTCCCTGCTCGTAAAGCAGTAAAAATTAACCAGGGCTTTCTAAGCAGAATTTTCCATTGACATCAGTGGAGAATCTGCTTAAACACTGATGGCATCATGTGGCCAATGGAAAGTAGGCTATGCAGGAACAGAAATATCTGGATAAACTATAGCATCTCCTTTATAAATAAATAAATTAATAAATGACTTTTGCTCTACTTAAGTGCTAGTCAAACCATTCCCTGTAAATAACACAACAAAAATATTTTGGAAATTCTCTTAAGAAAATAGGCAGAAACAAACAAATTAACAAACAGAAAAACTCATTTGTTTGTTTTTAGTCAATAAAACAGTTTCTTTTTTTGGTCAAATAATATTCTGGGAATTTCTCCACCAGCTGTCAAGCAGTTCGCTGGAATGATTTCTGTTTCATTATTCAACCAGCTTGAAGGTTTCACTCTTGTGGTATTTGGCAGGGCAAATATTTTCAATACCTGCAACTGACCATCTTATTAACTGTGAAAAATTTCACTTGAACAATAAACTGTGTTCTGCCAAAGAATCACAGCAACTTATTCCAAAGTACATTACTCAACCAAAAATCTTGGGCAACTTTCATATGACCTCTGTCTGCCTTCAAAATGCAACATTAATGTGTCATTTTTTTTTTTTTTCCCCTCCAGAATTCTCTATTGAGTAATATGGGTTCATTTTTAAAAGATAACCCAGGAGTTTCAACAAAACAGTTATTATACTTGGGATAATGATATTCAAAGGGACTCACCTTGCAACCTTTACACGCATGAGCAGTTAACTCCCACTAAGGACAACAAGGACTACTTGTATGTATAAGGGTTGTAGGGTCAGATTCAAAGGCCCCCAATATTACAAAGCATTTAAGAGTAGGAATTACTTTGGTGTTTTGCTGTACTGAGCTGCAGTGCTGAGCAGTAGTGGCTGATGTTTCTGGAAATAAAGCATTTTGCAGGATTCCTGCTTTAGGTTTTAAATACAAAATTAGGAGGGTATTAAATAAAATTAAAAAAAAAAAGTGAAAAACTAGGAAGTAGAAATGTATTAAAACATGAATACAGGATAGTAATAAAGACATTACTTCTAGACCTCTCAGGTAGACTTCGCAAGGATTAAGGAAAGCCAACAAAGAAGCTAAGCTTCTCATGCAGTTTATATATACTGGAATTTCTTACAACGAAATTGTTGCCATTGACACCAAAGCTTCTCACAGAAATTAATGTTTTTCAAAACTTTTTCTAGGAAAACGTCTCACATACAGGAGGGATTTGGGGACTGAAACAGAAAGAGTTTTTCTCCATAACATTCTGCTGTTATGGACAGCAAGGTGCTATCTGAGCCATGAGTAGAAGCTAAACTTTGATCTATCACTTTTGAGATAGCTGCCCTAACTAACATCGACTAATCTGTTCTAAACTCTCTCTCTCTCTCTCTCTCTCTTTAATGGGAAAGAACAATTTCATTCTGACAAACTACTTTGAAAATGCATTTAATTGAAATGATTGAGTTAGTGTTGCTCAAAGTTTAACAAATTGTGATATAGCTTTTCCCAAACAACAACAAAAATATGAAAAGGCAGGAGGATTAATTTTTAGTATGTCACAGGAATACATTTTGTACCATTAGGTCAATATTTCTATTCTAAATCCTTTATTCAGGGGTGTATAACTTAGTCATAAAAGTTCATTCAGAACTGCAATGAGGCATAGAAATGTATCAAACTTGAAAGTGGCTTTGGATAATTTTAAAATGACAGAAAGGCTAGGAGAATAGTCAATTCATTTCTGCACTCTTTCAATTCAAAGAAGGAGCTCCTGCTGCTTAAGCAGATAGTCTATATTGCTGAGGAGTGTGCTTGTGGCTCCTAAGCAGAAAACCAAATATGAAATAACTTTTTCATTTCCTGCAGAAACACAGCCTGATGTATATTTACTGTTAAAGAAAATAAATATATATATATATTTATACAGTCATTTTTAGCATGGATTTTGGATAAAACTCAGTTGTGGTGAAAGTTATTGCATCCCCTGATGACGTCAATAGAGAGACAACCCTGCTTACTCTGCCTTTTATATCTGTGTTTAGGAGGTAGATAAACATAATATAATAGTGTTAGGGACATTATTATAAACAACGTGGGGATAAGAAACTCTCAGGAGCTGAAATTATTTTGCTGTTGCTGGATGGAGAAAATCCGGTGTGTGCCCTGTTTGCTAAAAGCATGTCTTTAATCATGTGTTGGAACAGGGAAAGAAACTTCTTCCTGGAACACTTGTCTGGAAACACAGTGAGCAGCACCAGCTATTGTGATTGTTTCCAAAATACAGGACAGAGAGTGGGAGAGTGGCTCAGTGTTAGGAAGCACAGTAGCATCCTCTTGGCATTAGAAGCTCTCCCTTATTACGTTAAGGGCAGAGTTTCTGAGGTGCTGGAGAGCCGCTCAGCATGGGTCCTGCTGGGCAGCACTCCACTCCAGCCCGGGGAAGGTGAAACTCAATCTCCAAGGATGACAGCATTTCTCCCAGTGGATTACAACAGCTGCCCTGCCTGCTGAGGCCATGAGATGGCTAGGAGTTGTGGAAGGGATACAAACCAGGCAGTAATAAAATGCTGGCAAATTTTCACATCTAGGCTGTCAGGTAGGAGGGGACTCTCTGGAATTCATGCTTAGAAGGAAGAGATGGGGAATGACTGTTGTTTTTCCTCTCTTTGGTGTGATGACATGTTGCCATTATGTGTTATCTTTCTTGAAGTCAACAGCATTACAGCCATATGGCTGCAATACTGTAGGTTTCTTTTTTTTCTTTCCTTTTTTTTTTTTTCCACACTTACTGGCCCCTAGCTGTTCTCAAGCATCAACAACATTTCCTCCTGTTGACCTATTCATTTCTTATCAAGCTAGGCCAGTGCTGGAAAACACGTTCATGTAGATTTGCCGCCTTCTCTGATATCACTCAAAGTTTCACTCTGATGACATGCTAATAACTGAACAGGCCTTCCACCAAAGACACTGCTTTGTATGCATTTTGAGACATAATTCATGGCACTGCAACACATTACCTTTACCAAAAGATGATTCACTGCTATGGGAAATAAATAGTAGTGTTTAAAAAATTGTTTCTGACTTGCTGAGAAATAACTCCAGGCCTTGAAATTCCTTCACATCATATTGCACAAAAGGAGCCATTATGTTAATAGTATGACTGTGGGTCCAGGTGAGTGGAGAAAAAAGAAAGACAGATTGTTGGAAGCAGGGTCTGTCTAACGTGTACCATGTGCACATGCCGAGTCCCATGTCTACCAGCACAGAGGGAAGTGACTGGGAAAGGTGCATGTATTTTGGCAGGGCTGGCAGAAGTTTGGGAAAAGTAATCTAAGTGTAGCAAACCCCACGGCAAGGTGGGATACTGATATAGTTATTATCACCGAATAAAGCACTGGCAGCTCCTCTGCAGATTGCATGTAATCTCAATTACACCGTCCTAGGGCCACAGGTTTGAGGAGTTCACAGAAACAGTGGTACAATAAGAACTGTTCTGAGATGGTGAAAAGTATTTCTCACAGATTTTATTTAACATTTACCTTTCACATTATCAATTTCTTTAAAGTTTTCTTTTGCCATTTCAACCTGTTCCTTGTTTTTCCACTGTCAAAAAAAAAAAAAAAAAAAGTGAGAAAGAGGAGAAGGAAAGAACTGAAAAAGTGCAAAAAGAAAGGAGGGAGAGAAATAAGGTAACTGTCTGCACTTTCGGTTCTGTCATTGAAAACAACAGCATTTGGCATCACACAGGACCTCTCAGTGATTATGTTATTCACTTTATTTAACATTAGTTTCAGTAAAGAATAAAATGTTTCGGATTATAATGTTAATGTTTATGCTCAAATGGCATCAGATCTATGGGTTTAGAAGTATTTTTCCATGGGTTCCTGATTTCCACACATACTTCCTTCTGTATGGCTTCAAGCCATGCCTCATAAAGGTGAGAATGTGGCATAACTGCAGAGACATAAAACCACAGTTCTTTGTGGTGTACTTTGCAGTTTTATATAAGGCCACATGTATGGCCAAATTCACGTTACTTTAGTTGGTTCCACAGTTGGTTAGCTAGCACAACCTAAGTAAGGTGAATCCACAGAATTTGGCCTTCAAATTAACGTATACATAGCACAGTTTTCAAGCACAGTGTGTGTTCACAAAAGCTGCAATATATTTTATCCATTCAGGTGATGGGCAGAAAATTTATATTAAAAAAAAATAAAAATAAAAAATAGTCTCAATCTGGCTCAAAGTCCAATCAGAGAATAACATATTATGATAAGTAGTGCAGTTGGTAGTGATTTCTGTGTCACCTCATGTAATCACACAGTATTTGATGAAGTAAGCTACTACTCCTATACTGCAGAGTACTGCTGCAGCTACCATTGCAAAGTGAGATGTTATCAGTACTACAGAGTAAAAGCTCTAGTTACTCTTCTATATTGCTGTTGACCTATGAACAGCAGTCATTTCTGTGAAGAGAAACAAAAGAAAAAGGTGCAGCATTTTTTTAAGTGTACCCAGGGAGCTTTTGAAACTTAGTAATCTCATAAAACTTTGAAATGCTACATTATTTTATAGACTTTTAAAATGTTCATTTTATTAACAACACTGTAAACTTCATCCTTTGTGAATGAATGGAATCAGTATCAGACAAAACAAGATTTCATGTGATGGTTTAATTTCTCTTTTTATGTTTGAGTCTTCATTGCTTTTTACTTTTCTAGTTTCTAATCAATTTCCCCAACACTTTCCTCAGTTTTGGGAATGTAACATTTAAATAATTTCATATTTTGTTATACTACCCCAATTAGAACTTATCATTCAGTATGTATAATTAAAACAACTATTGCTTAAAGGTATATTTTTATATATCTTTTTATACATTTATTCTGAAAGATGCTGGCGTATTTATTCTGGCTTTCGGGCAATGTTCTTTGCACAATCACAAAACAAAACAGTATCTCCTTAAGATTAATTTGTGGTATGTGTTGTTAAATTATTGGTTTGTTGTGTGTGTTTTAATCTAATTTGTACACTCTCTAGTGTACAAATACACCTAATACTTCTCAGTGTTATGAATATCTTTGCTGTAACTAGTTTCCACTGCTATCTTTCCCAATGAAGGTATCAGAGGACTGATACATGCAAAACAAATGAAGGTTTGAAGTTACACCTTCTCCGTACCTACATATGAAAGGGTTGTTAGGCATTGGAACAGGCTGCCCAGGGAAGTGGTTCAGTCACCATCCTTGGAGGTCTTTAAAAGACGTTTAGATTTAGAGCTTAGTGATATGGCTTAGTGGAAGACTTGTTAGTGTTAGGTCAGAGGTTCAACTTGGTGATCTTGGAGGTCTCTTCCAACCTAGACGATTCTGTGATTCTGTGATGTAGCTCATAGGTAATTTCCTATTTAAACTCAATACCGTATCTTCACTGTGAAAACTCTCTGTTCATGCCGATCCCATCTTCACTACACCTGACAACAGCCCTTAACGGAATTCCCCTCACCACCCCCATGCTACCTGAAGATAAGTGCTATTCTTCTTTTGCATTGCTTCCCATGCCAAGTACATCACTTCATAAACCCCACTGATCTCCATTTCCGTTTCTTTTGCCAAGACACAGCTTTTCTCATCTTTCTTCCACAGTTCACAGGATCTTAACTTCTTTCTTCACTGAAATCACTTATCTGAAATTCCTCATCACAAACACAGAATGACCAGCTTCTTCCTCTTTTTGCCTCAAAGTCCCTCCTTGTGCCCTTCAACTGTGGTCCCCAAATCAATATCTAAGCTCGATGTGTCTTTTCCTCTGAGAAGTAAAAGAACCTGACTTACATTCACTCTGCCCAACTCTCATACTGCTCCCTTCATAATGTTGCTGAAGGGGCCCTCCAGGAGAAGCTTCTTCATGTCTATCTTTCCTCCATTGTTAGTTAGCCTTGAAAAATGAGAGGTGAATATCTTCTGGCCCTGTTTCATATGTAGTCACTGCAGAACATCATGGATGCTCTCCATCAGGGAAGAGGGAGGTAATTCCCTCTGATGCTCTCTATATTATGTCTATTCTGTAGGAAAAGAGGGCTTTGCTGTGTGATACTGAATAACAGCCCCTTCAATAAACTGTAAAAATCTGCAAAATTCCTAATCCTTGCACAAGCATTTAGCCACGAGGCTTTTACTGCTACTAATAGGAGTCCTTCAAGTAAATCCCTACACCTTTCTGTAATAATCTACACAAGAAGTAATGTTCTGTAATACCATTCAATCTCTATTTTTATGTCATGCCACAGTCTAATATTCCTCAGTCCGTAGCAAATATGCCTTCAGAAAATAGCCTGAGGTGGGACAGAATAAGATCCATGATCAAATGTGAATCAGTCACTGAAACAGAATTCTTTCTAGTGAGTTGATAAGCCAGATTGCAAGAATATAAAAAGTGCAGGGATGGTTTGTGCCAGGTACAGTCTCTAGTTGGAAGATTTGGCTTTAAAACACCATGAAGAAAAGAACTCATTCTATCCACTGAGTAGAAAAAGTAAAGCCAAGATATTTGAGAGAAAATGGAAGCTACTTGAACTATACCTTCTGCTTTATTTGCAGTTGAGACCATCAGATGTACAGCAAGCAAGTTTTGCCCCAAAACACACAGAAAGGTGAAATATTCAGCCAAAATCAGATACATTTATAAGAACAAAAAGGTACTGATCTGCAATTTTCCTTCAACCCTGGAGAAGCCTTCTTGTGGCAAGGAATATTAGAACTCTTGAGTTGAAAAAACAAGCTAAGAGAGTAGTCTTCTGGAATTTTAAAAGATTTTCCCTGTTTAATCTGTGATACAAGAAGCAGAATGATATATATTCCGAAGTAGCAGATTGAAGGTTTCACAGGAGATCTTTTGCAGTTGAACTTCTGTCCCTGGGGGTGTTTAAGAAAAGGTTGGATGTGGTACTTACAGACACGGTTTACCTGGCAATATCAGTGGCTGGGGGATGGTTGGACCAGATGATCTTGGAGGTCTTTTCCAACCTTAATGATTCTATGATTCCATGATTCTGAGAGGAAAATAGACAAATTCAATGTAACGTTGTTTATCAACATAAAGAATGTTAAAGGCTGTCATATAGAAGATATACAGGTTTGGTACATATTCTGCTGAGGTGAGATGTAACTGCAGTTAGCAACAGACACACTTAAGAGGAGTTCAGCATCTTATTAGCCCCTCATTAGTATGGGGTGAGTGCCTGTATCATATGCCACAGCTGAAACCATAGAGCTGGAAGCCTTTTCTACCCATTGTCAATTTACACTGGGGCTGCCTATGACTGGGTGAAACACAATTAAAAAAAAAGTTAGAAAGAACAACAACAACAATACTACTACTACTACTACTACTACTACTACTACTACTACTAATGTTTATCACTGTACTCTGAAGAATCTACCAGAGGCTCCTCCTCAGGAGGTAGGGGAAGAGTCCCCCCTTTATACTAATCAGTGCAACAGCAGATGTGGAACTTAGTGCTATAAAATTCAACAAAATTAAACCACAGTAAATGCTAATCAACATACATTTATGGAAAATAGATCTTGTCAAACCCATCTGATGCACTTATAAGAACACTAATAATTTTAATAGATGCAAGCCTGAATAAGGTATTTGGTTTACCTCCACAGAGTGTCCTGAGACTTGGAAATGTTACAAGCAAAGGCCTAGATGTCAAAGAATAATAATACTGAAAAATAAGTAAAGGTAAACATCACATAGGGCAGGTCACTGGTACAAAGCAGCGGCTAGCATTGTGTAAGTATTCAGATAATCAAAAAGTGTGTTTGGAAATTGCTAAATATGAATTCACACAGATGAGAAAAATGTAGATCATACTTAGACAATGAGCAACCACTCCAGAGAAGTAACTACGAAGATTGACTCTATACCGGATGTGCATCCTGGAGCTCTCAGGCTGCTAGGCTTTCTTTTACACAGTTAACAAAATCCTCATTTACATATTTGCAACTTAAGAAGCAGAAGTTTTGTTGTTCTTGTTTGTTTGCTTGTTTGTTTTTTAACATAGAACAACCAGTTAAATATATGTCCAGTTCTGGATTCTAAAATCTGGAAATCTATTGAAAAGTTATAGAGGTTTTCCTGGAAAATGAGATTGAAAAAATGTATCTTCCAGTGCATGATTTAAGAGACTTGGTCTGCTTCATTTATCAAGAGAGAACTTAATCACATTCCTTAAATACCTACACAGGAAACAGGAATTTCATAATAATATGGCTCTTCAGCTGAGCTAACAAAAATGTAACAGAATCCAATAAATAGAAATTGAAGCTTGACAAAATTAGGTTAAAAATTAGGTGCACATTTTTGACAGTGATGTTAATCAGCTACTAGAAGAATGTACCAAAGACTTCTAGGGGTTCTTTGAGAATTTTTTCAGTAGTGTTGGATTTGCTGTATTTCAAACAAGTTTTCTTTCAGAAAAGTCCCTCAGCCCTTTTTAAACCACAGGTCTGACTGTGTGATCAAAATGTTCCCCATGAGCTCTACACTCTACAGAACTCAGGATAAAACAGTGCCAAAATGTGTGGATATTTTAAAAGTTTAGTCTTCCAGAACTGTCATAGCTGCAGATTCTGCAAACTTTCTGACTCAGATAAGTTCAAATGAAACAGTTTGATGGGAATTTATGAAGTAGTTGCCCCAAATCACTTGAGACAAGGAGGAGGAGGAGGAGGAGGAGGAGGAGGAGGAGGAGGAGGAGGGGGAGGAGGAGGAGGGGGAGGAGGAGGAGAAGAAGAAAGACGAAGGCCAGAAGAAGAAGAAGAAGAAGAAGAAGAAGAAGAAGAAGAAAGATGAAGAAGACGAAGAAGATGAAGACGAAGAAGACAAAGACGAAGAAGACGAAGAAGACGAAGACGAAGAAGACGAAGAAGACGAAGAAGAAGAAGAAGAAGAAGAAGAAGAAGAAGAAGAAGAAGGAGAAGAAGGAGAAGAAGGAGAAGAAGGAGGGAGAAGAAGAAGAAGAAGAAGAAGAAGAAGAAGAAGAAGAAGAAGAAGAAGAAGAAGAAGGAGAAGAAGAAGAAGAAGAAGAAATGCTTCTTTATTGACAACAAAATCTACTGTGGAAGTTCAACTTTTGAATAACTGTGTTTTTGCTGTGTGCTTGAGGGGCTACTATCATGTTTCTAACTAAACGACACTCCAAAATACTACAGGAGCTCAGGCTGTTAAAAAGAAGCACATTATGAAACATCAAGAAAATTATTTTATTTGGCTAATGGTAAAACCTATATTTCTACTGATGAAGCCATATGAGATCCAAAATAGCACCTAGATACTCAAAAACACAATTTGAGAAAATTCAGGCAAGTAAGAGAATGACCAAAACTTCTTCATCGTTGCTGAGAGGCTGCAGATACTCTGCACACTTTTATACAAGATACATTTAATTAATCATGAGAAGTTTTGCTGTGTTCAAGAGCACTGCCATCCTCAGATGTGCATGGCATCTAGGTACCTGTCCCCTCATTAAGGTCATTTGGGTTCTTTGGAGTTTACATTGTAGTATGCAGGAGTGGTGGGTTTAGTTGCCTTGAAACAGAAAATGCATCTCAGGTTACCCTTCTCTTAGGTGGCTGTTCTAATAGCCAGTCCTTCACACAAAAGACTATTTATTTTTCTAAAGAATTGAACATGTCTGTCACCTATAACTGAAGGGCTGACCTGGTTACCAAATTACAGCATGCAAATCCCAGACATACAGAAACTCCTAATTCTCAGACAAAGATGCCATCTCATGCACCCCCTTGTTTGATATTTCACATCAGGGAACTAGATAATGTCTCCTGTTTGTTCCTTTGTACCCACACCTTCTCCACCCTAATTCATTGTGCAGAATGTCATGCATCCCAGAGTTTTGTACCGAATTCCTCATTTGACGCGGTGAACCTCTGCATATCACACCCCCCATGTCCCAGTTAGGCTCTGGCACATAGTGATCATATGTGATGAGATGGCTAAGTGATTATCAAGGCAGGCTGGCCAGCAAGGACTGACTTGAGAAACTGGAGAAGGAAAGAGAAAACACTTGGTGGAATGTTTAATTGAACAGATTTATATTAAAAACAAATACTCTCACACATTTTTTTGGTTTTGCTAGGTTAGTTTTATTCTGGGTCATCGGTTCCCCATGCAGTTCACCACATCATCTCTGAGTAGGGTTAAGGGCTCCCAAAGAGCTGCATGGTGGAAGACCAGATTACCAGCAGTTTTCCCTAAATTCAATTTAGATTAAAAAAAAAAACAAAACAAACCTCTATCAGATTAAGAGAATAATGGTGAAGTAGTTTTTCATAATCCCACCGTGTCAAAAGTGGGATTCTAGGAACAGGTACAGAAATTGGACTAATGTCATACTGTTAAAAAATTGGAAGAGTCTAAGGAGATTAGGTAAAAGAGAAAGATATTTCCAGGTAATCATGGGAAATTCTGAGCATTCTTACAGATCTAACCTAAACCACAGTAGAAGAAACAAACACAATTTTAAACTTCCTGTGAAGACAGGAAGAGTTCACAGATGAGGGAAAAGGTATGACCCAAGAATAAAGAAAGCCATAAGTTAGTTTCACATCCTGTTTTGGCAGATCCAAAGAGAAACTGTAGTTCGAAGTCAGAATGGAGAGGCAAACAACTGAAAAATGTGAAAATTTCATCTATCTACTACAAAAATTTCATACAAATTACACTGGAGCAGAGTCTATCATATGGGAGGAGCTCTGGGCAGGTCACTTAGTGGAACTGTATACTGCGGACTTCTGACAAAGAAGCAGTGGAAATTTGTTGCTAGAGAAAGCTGAGAATTTTTGATAGAATCCCTTTCCAATGGAAAACCACAAAAATTTTGTATACAGATGTTTCAACTATATGTACAATATATTTCAGTTATGCAGAACCGGTTTCAAAGCTTTTTGAAAAATTTTGGGTTTTATTATCATAGCTTCCTACTTCGTTTTAACTACAAATATGCACATGTACAAAAGATCATCACTGAACTAAAACCTTTTCACACAGTTAGACAAAATTGTTGACATTTTTATTTCCTTGAAAATTAAAATATTTTGGTTCAAAATGGCCCTTTTCCATCCTATACACTCTACTGTAGAATAGAAGATTATTACGGAGCTTTGGAATTTTTCATGAAATGAGAAGCTTGAATCCCAATGAAATCTAAGAGTAGACAATTTGCCATGTAGTTCAGGGGATTTTGAGTGTTTACTAGAGATAAGGAGATAAGAGATTGATTTTTTTTTCCTTTCTGTTTTAATTTGCTGGCATGAAGTGTGCATTTTACCTTGCATAGCTATGAGCACTGGGAAAGTGACAGAAAGGTATTTCCAGTTACTAAGCCTTTGTGGAGGCACCACTGGCTGTGTCAGCATAACAAAACACAGTGTCACACAGGGAAATCTAGGGCAGTTCTGAACGACATGCTGCATACAAAGGAGAGTCCAAGAGCTGTGTTAGTGCAGTGCTCTGTATGGGCTAATACAGGGAGATCTCATCAGAGCTGTTGTAACGCAGGCAGAACAAATTAACATGGCTGTTTGTGGTATTTGAACTAGCTCTGTGGACAGTCCCATTGTGCCCAGCTCTCTTTAGATTTGTGTGAGCCATCCAATAATGTTTTAGGCAGCATTACTAAGAGCTGTCAAAAGAGGTTTCTTCTGCATTTTTAGAAATGCTGGAAAAATAGGAGAGAGGCACATTTACATTGTGCAGATCTATCAGTGAAGGTTGAAAAACTGTGTCGTTCACTTGGACTGGCAATATCTGGAATGGTCTTGATCAGTGCTCAAAGATCTCTCTGTCACAAACAAAAAACCCTTATTTTCATAACACAACACCTATTTATACCTGTGGAGAGTGGTATTTGAAAGTAATTGAGATCCTGAAATACAGATAATTTCTTTCAGGATCTATAGCCCTCAAATTAAGCCTGGCAGATAAGCATGAAATCTTAACTTTATGCAATACTACATGGATAAACAGCATGGTAATCAGAGGACAAGGCTGACACACAACTTATTCCCTTTTGATGAAAATCTCTACTGCTGTACTCTGTACTAACTGTAATTTCCTAAAGACTGGAATTTTCATGCCAGATAGATCATGTTGTTACAGTCCAGTTGGAAGGCAATAAAGTCAAATTGCCAAGGCCACGTCATCATCCAATTGCTTAGCCATCTGCTAATAGCTTGGTGTCAATGACAAACCCAGGTGCGTTCCTAAATATAGTAGTGATCTAACAACTTGTGGCCATGCCTCTTCAACCAAAAGGGCTGAACCGGAACATTTTGCTAAACGATATCATAAATATAAATAAGTAACAAAAATAAAAGTGATAACAATAACTGTGTGGCCTTCTCTCTCAAATAACCCCAACACAGTTTAAAAATATTGAAATCTGTATATGCAAGAATTATTTTACTTGCTGGCCTGCAGTAGAATGTGGCATTTCTAATAGCGTGGAACATTGATATAGCTGTCTTAAAAAGGAGAAATGAAGAATGATATATACAGCTACTAGAGGAACTTGAATGTGAAGGAAGAAAGTAACTGTGACTCCTCTCACAAGCCAAAGAGCAGAATGTATCTCTCAATGGTTGTGAAAAATGCAACTGCCTCATTTAACTGAAAATAATCAAGTCAGAAGCTATAGGTATCATCCTTCATTTGACATCACAATCAACAAATTGCCTTATATCAGCTGCTTCTGTTATGTCCAGACCCTTCTTTAAGTTATCACCCTCTTGAAACCCCCGTCCTTGTGGGTACATATAGAGTGGGTCACACATAGGACAAGTTCCCAAAGTGATGGGATGCAACTGGGAGGGGGAACGGTGGCACAGAGCAGCAAGCCTGCTTGCTAAATAACATTTCCTGTCAGCAGTTTCATTAATCGTTTCTGGGACCATCCGGAAGCTTGCTGAAGCCAATGGAAACCCTCTTCATGACATCACAGTGTTTTGAGCTTGTATTACTGAATCCCTCTAATGTCCAAAGCTTTCCTTGGAAGAAGTTTGATGCTGTTCTATCAGATTATCTGTTTCAACTTTTCTTGGAAAAAATTAAATGTGCCCTTTACTGTGTTTGGTAAGCTTGTTGTATGAAACATAACTTAAAACATTAAATTATTTGGCAAAGGAGACATGATTATGAAAAAAAGCGGAAAAAAAATAAAACAGCTTCTGAGTGTTTTATTTATTTATTTATTTATTTAAAGCATGATTTATAGCATTTTTATATTTACTTCAAGTTACATTTACTTTCCCTTAAAAATTGACCTTATTCTTTGGCTATTCTTTTATTGCAAAATTATTCACTCAGTTTCTGGTTAGAAAGGCTTTGCTGGAATGAAATGATCTTTCAGTAGAGTGTACCTTTTTATGTTTCCAATATTAACTAACCACTCAGGGTGTGATCTCGTTGAAATCAGAGGATTTTCTGTTATACAGGAGTGGAAATATTTAGCTTCTCTCTCCCCTCTCAGAAAACAAACCACATCCTGGAAAAAGAAACGTTTTACACAGAATTTATACATGATAAGAAATTCATTCCACAAGTGGAGTAAGACCTTTAAAAGACCTTTATCTACCTCACAGAATAAATTTGATATGCCTTACAAACCATTATGCGAACTCTTCCTCTCAGTGCAGGCAGATACAACTCTCTCCAAAGTGCTAACACCTAATTTCCATTCCATTGATGAAACTGGGTGTGGAGGGAGACAAGTTCATCACAATGCACTTGTATATGATTACACATTAGACTGTAAAAATTTAACATTTATTTAGCTTCGTCTAATAAGCTTTTCAAAACCTGATAGATCTGAGTAGCTTAAAACATCTGTTTGCTCGGGAAGATCATTCAGCAGGGTTGGGCATCCTGCTGGTGGGGCTGCTGAGACTGTTCAAAAGAGTCTGGTTGATATCTGCAGTGTATGTTACAAGAGGGCAAAGGATGTTGATAGGTTGAGCTTTATGCATGCAAACTGTTTCTCTAGCCATTTTTCTGGAAGATTTTATTAACAAGGTTTATCAGAGATGCTTGAAAGCCTGGACCCAATCAGCAATACCAGATTAAAAATCATATAGCTTTTCTTTCCCGCTACATCTGAACAAGGCTTCCTAAGGACAGCCACTGACACGCAACTGAGATGGATCCCCAGGGATCTTATACTGATGAGCAGATACCAGTTTCACCTGTTTCACTCCTCCTTCTGTTTTGCCACAATCCTCTGCCCTAAAGCAAACCTCAAGTGCACTCTTCTTTACATTACTCCAGTGTGGTGGTAAAATACAGCCTGATAGAGGAGCTGCTAATAGAAATTCATGCCAGCAAAGTGATTCTGTAGCAAAAATCCCTCACTGGCCAACTGCCCACACTATAAAACCCATCTGAAGTCCTGTGATGATACAAATCACCTATGTCAGAGCAGAGACTTATGGCCACAGAGTTTCCACTTGGAGCACCTACAGCATTTTGCCTCCCTGTCAGTGTTAAAATAGACAATGCAGCAAGAGAGAAACCAGTTTTGTGAACATAAAGCGGGAATCTTAAATTTTCATAGAGTTCATATGTGTATTCACACAAAGGAAAGAAATGAAACAGGCAGTTTCTCATTTTGATCTTTTTAAAACATTATGTATACCATTCACCAGAAATCTTTACAAACAGAAAAACACACATGGAGGTGATTCCCCCAGCTTATTACTACATATTTCTTTGTCAAAATCAGAGCTACAATATTTATTAAGTCCATGAGAAAGATTAAAGAATTTCATCATTTGCACTATGTGACACTCTATGTGTTTTTAATACATAAGGATGATGTTTTGATGATTTCACTGAGAGATTTGAGGCCTCCTTGACTTCAGAGTAACTTGGTGTTTAGTTTTTAAATGTTGGGCCCAAGAAACCTTCATGTGACTTGCAGAAATTCCCGAGTTTACAGGACAACTTGGTATGTCTGAAGTTGAATGGTACTAAGACATATGTAAAGAGTTTGAGAAACACGGATTTGGATGACAGCATTACAAAGGTAAAATAATGCAACAAATTAATAAATAATGAAAGTTTGCAATTATCCTATTTTGCTAAGGATACCAAGAAAAACTTGTGGAATATAGAAGTGATGTATTGCCAGGACAATGTAGTGGAAGTTTGATAGAGCTTAACTTCACTACTCAGTGCTGTGTCAGCGGTGGGAAATAGAGTGGGTTTGTAGTTGCCCTAAATTTTAGCAGGGACAATAAAAAAAGACACAGATATCCATAATTCCTTGATTTAAACTACATACCAGGTCAGTTGGGAGATTATTATAAGTAGGGATCAAAGTAATGATGGTCATAAACAAAAAATTAATCACTAGTGTAACAGTGGAACAGAATCTGTGCAAATACCTCCCCCAAAATTTATTACCAGGTACATTTTATCTGGATTCTGTTGAAGTGGTGGCAAGAGAAAGGCAAAAGGATAAAAGTAAAGACAATCAATATTTCAGTATTTTCAAAAATAAATATCCCAAACCTGTCCCACTACATCATTAATAAAACAAAAATACCTTATTTTCAAACTCTCTGAGAGGGTAACAACACTAAAAATGTTTCCTAGCAAATTGCTTCTCAAACTAGGGTGCTTCCCAAACTCAAGCTCTTTCATCAATTTAATTTGATAAAGAATTTGGTTGATATGATTTTTCTCACTGGTTCACATTGATGCATACCTTGAATTATTATGATTAAGAAATTTCCTTACCATAAGACACTATGTACTTGTTGCTTTTCTCTTACACCAAGTAGATCAATAGTTATACTGAATAAAGCTTGTGTGAGGAGAGAATCAACCCTGATTTTCAAAATACTTAGAGCTTTAGAGACGCTGGCTTCAGGAAATCTTCCTCTCTGACTCTTCAATCCCAGCCTGTAACACAGTCTCTCTGTTGGTGTCATGACAATTTTCTGAAGTAGACCCCCTGAGACCTTGGGTCATGAGGCTTATTTCACTTCATATCATTTGTCTTAGATGTGAATACAGGTTGTTTCTTGGGAAGGGAAAGTGTACTACATCTACTTCTCTGGACGAGCAATGAGCTATCAGGACAGCTGAATCACTTCCCACTCTAGTGAAGCCCACAGAAGAGGCTCCCTTGTCCTGTCTCCACCTATTTAAGCAATCAGCAAATGTTGTGAGGAACCAGCTTTCTTAGATTATTTCTGTTTGGGAATAAAGTGATAAAGCATTTTTTCCTTATGCTATTTCCAATTGGAAATACCACAAGGAAGCATGTTTCTCATTATATTTCCTACTTGTTCAAGTGTATTCCCATGCCAAGGGAACAGCTGAATCAAAGGACAGGCAATGCCCCAGTTTTGATGCAAGCAAATGGCAAGTGAGAGTGAATTGCTTCCCTCAACATTTTGTTATTTTTTAAAAACTTTTTTCCCCAAATTGTTGCAAAGTTTGATTCAAAATGAAAACAGAATCATGGGTTGGGAAGCCTCCACAAAGCCTTACTAATCTTTTCTGACAACAGCCCCCTAGCTAATTTATGTAAACAGGAACTCTGTTTACTTTCTGGTGTTATCTAATAGGATTCAGCAAAATGGAGTCTGGGCTCTGGTTGAGGCTGATTTTATCTTGCTATGTCCTCATGCATTTGCTGGAAGAGTGAATATGATGCCATAATATTTCACTTTTTTCTTTAGTCTTCACTCCATCAAAATCTTTTCCTTGTATTACCAATATGTTTTGGACAAAGCTATTTTATATTTGTCCCAGGTGAAAAGCAGTCCTGACACATTTTGCCACAGGGCAGCGAAGAGAAAGGGAGCATCTCTTTTATCCCTGGTATTACCCATGACTGCTAGAGCATGGGTTGCCTCCTTGTACACAAGTCCTGCTCGCTCTTCTGGGACTCCAACTGCTCAGTATCATTATTTCTTTCTGTTGGTTGCTTGGTTCTCTCTGTAGTGAACATCATCACTGCTTAATAAGCAGTTCTATGTATCTTATTTATATTCCACCTAAATCCGAAAAAAACAAAAGGAATTACATGAGATGTAAGCAGTTCATTGGCCTCTCTGTTCAGTTGACTTTTTTTTTTTTTTTTTTTTTTTTTTTTTGTGGGTATTAGAAGAGCTGACTTCATAACGACTGACAATGTGGTTCACTTCACAATGCACCAACATGGGCATGCCTCCCCATTTCTCCTCAGTCGTGTTCCAACACACAGTACAAGAGGAACATGCTGGTGTGAAAGGCCAGTGGTCTCAGCCAGGCCTGAGTAAACAGGTAAACATCTCTGCAAGAGAAGTTGTGTTTGTGCATATAGACAGTCACTGTGCATTCTTCTCGGCATTTATGCCTCTGCAGGGATATCACACTACATAGCAGGCAAAATGTCATCTTAACACATGGCCATGAATGTAGGAAGCTGACAAATCACGCCCTCTGCAAGTGTTTTGTTGTTGTTGTTGCTTGTTTGTTTGTTTTTCCCAGGGAGAGATTTCTAACTAAAAATGCCAAAATTGCTGTCCATTCCGAGCCTTTGTGTATATAGTTAGAGGGAGGTATGCCTTTGACACTCCGGGTCATTTCTGGATTAACTTCAAAAATGAAAAAGAAAAAGGCTTCCACTGCTACAGAAGAGAAATTAAGTTCTGTTTAATCAGGGTTTCTTTGTGGGGCTGGATGTGGGGAAAGCAGTTGGGGTTGAGGAGAGGGGGAAGAAGGAGGCTAGAATGTTTTTTGTGAGGATAAGTAAGTGATTTCTATGTCATAGGACTTTGATTTTATGTTTTTCATATTCATGGTAATGTTTGGTGTTTTTAATGTTTTTGTTTTTGTTTTTCAGATTTTCTTTCTTAAATTCCTACTGATGGAGAAAGTAAGGTTGTTAAACTAATGGAATTAAGAACTCTTACCCATGTTTTATTGCAAGTATCAATACTGTGACTTCTTTTGCTCCCAGGATGGTTTATCTCAACAATATTTCAACATAGACTATTTTTTTCCTACATCAAAGATTGTGGTTTAAGAAAAAATAAACTGTCATACAAAATTGTGAATACTTTAAAAAAGGGGAAACTGAGGCAGAAAGAGATTATATGGTGTGTAATGAGTTCAGATCAGTGACAAAATTGTAAATTCTTTTGGACTTAATCAGGGTTCAGTAGCTAATTTGTTACAGAGACACCAATAGGCACCAGGTTTCTCTGTATCCTTCTCTGAGTAATTTTTTAATTAAAGAGGAATATGAAAATATTGAATAATAAAATGCCAGAAATAATTACGATTGCAATAACAATCTGTTAATTTTATGACAAAGTACTGAATACTTTATTATCTATTTTTATGGTTAAAAATAATGTGTATACCAATAATCCTTTTTATTACATTTTAGGATTCTGGTGTGGCAAAAAAAAAAAAAAAGTAACTTGTCACTTAGTAATTCATGTGGAAAGAGACCTAGCCTACAAGAGGACATTGTCAGCTGAATGAAAGAGATTAAATTGATAAGAAAGAATAGAGGTCTGCTTCCTTCATTGTCTTGGAAAATGCATTTGTTAGGCAGCTTTCCAACACAGAAAAGAGAATAAGACACTTCCTTGGACAGAAAGATTAGTAGTTGGAATAGCAGTCTTTCATGATAAACAAACCACATCTTTTTACCCTTTCAGGATTTGAGTTGCTCTCCAATTACACTTCCCTTTTATCAAGATGTGAACATGACTGCAACTGTAATTTAAAGAGGACCTAAACTTTAACACAAGGCTTTTCATTTAGGTACTTTAATATCTGTTAGCCACACTCAGGTTTTGGTTGCAGATGCCTAGCTCTTATTCAGTGGCAAATGTGCTTTCTTAGGCTATCTGATATTTCTGTGACAAATTATTGGTAACACTCTGCTCCATATAAAAAACATGATGTAAGCAGCTACTGCTGAGGACATGATATGAAATTATTTGGCTAATTTTTAAGATTTCTTTGTCAATTTAAAGCAGATGAGTTCAATTCCTTGAACAAAGACTCCAAACATCATCTACTTAACGAACTTTCATATCTGTAAGGGATAGCAGTTTATGAAAAGCCATTTTCCATGCAGGCCTTAGTTTAAGAGAAACGCCTGGTTAACAATAATTATATAGAGGGAGGAAGGATCACAATAAAACAAGCCATTGTTTCTTCAGATTGTTTAATGGAAAACACCATTATCAGTAGAATAACTCTGTGATAATTTGACAGTGGGTCAATGTGAATTTGCAGCTGTTCTGAGTTCCCACAGACTTTTCTCCTGTTTAAAAGCTTGAACAAAAGCCAAATCTTTCTATTGACTGTAACAGGCTTCAAATAAGGTCTAATATTCAAACAACGCTTTTTATATAATAATCCAGCTCAAGATAATTCCTGAATTACAGGTAACACAGATACCTGTATATACACACCATGATATAACTTGAAGTGTTCACCTCAGTCACATCTGCTAACCACCCAGATCTGACCTTACTTCCAACAGAAATGACTCAGTCATATCTCATATTGACTTCCCACCTCCTATGTGTTTGAACATTGTCATAGGGGCTTTCAAAGGTCTGTCAATTACTTGTGAAATTGATGATAGTCAGAAATACAGATGTGAAAATGTGTAAACACAACTGTAAGTTGTTTCAAATGTCTTTGAAAATTGGACTGTATGCATAAGTAAATCAGTTTGTAAAATATCTTCAGTGGAAGTACCTTACTGAGATCCATTTTAAAACAAGAAAGCTAATTCACCACAATTTTATGCTGAACAATCTTATGCTGAAGAACAGTACCAGTGTATTTCAAACTCTTAAAAACAACTGAAGTCTCATAGATTTCCTTGCAGTTACAGAAAACAGTAATACAGTTCTGTTTCTAAACAATTAGAATAGACAGATTTTTTTTTTGCTGTGGAGTAACAGCTTATGCTGGTATCCTTCTTCCTCATTCCTCATGTCACTGTGGAACATAATTAATATTAAACATATTCGAAAGAATTCCTGTAGATGATGAGGTTCCTACTCCACACATCCTGTGCTTTTAGAATAAACCAAGCCTAAGAGGTGGAATTCTAATGTCTTTTGGAAGGCACTAGTTCCTCAAGGAAGCTGGATTTCTTGCACATCTGGCATAGTCAGGTCCCTTGGCCAGATGCACTATTCAGACACAAGAAATTAAGGACTTACTAGTTGTCATCTCTGCCCACTTCTCTCTGTAAAATTACAGCAGATTCAAAGGCTGCAAAACTGGAAAATTCTAGTTCCAACAAAGGATTCTGCCACTGTTACTCTGCCTACGTCCACAAAGACAGTTAGCTGCCTAACACAGACTTCAGTTTGATCTTAATAACATTTACGGTAAGCTTTCTATTAAAAATACTGTGGAAAAACTATGCCTTGTTCATTAAATTCTCTTTTTAAAGTACAGAAATTGTACTTTACGGATGAAAAAAAATGTCCTGTGAAAAAATTCAGTCACCTCTAGCGAACAGTTTGTATTACCTGGTTCATTAATGCCTCAAAATGACAGATTAAAACACATCACTCCTATATGTTTCTATAAAATAAAATGAAAAATATGACAGTTGCATCCCATACATCCTGTAAAGCTGTCATGTTTCTCCCAAAGGCAGAAATACACATTGTACTCATTATATGTGCTGTAAATTCCTGGGATTTGTTTTGCTTTTTTTTTTTTTTTTTTTTTTTTTAACAAAACCTTAATATTTAATTTAACAACACTTCACCAAAATATTGTGCTTACAGTATTAGAGATGGTATTGCATTCTGTAGGCATTGATATTACAAACATATGTAATTCATTGAAAGAGTCCTGTTAGTTAAACTACTCTTATTGATGATATTGAAATGATTATAATCACTTGCTTGATGTGTGAGACAATATTAGCAGGGCTGTTGACCTTTTAAAGTCTGCCAGTAGGGACAGCTGAAAGCTTTTCAGGAAAAAAAAAAAAAAAAAGGCTGCTTACTGCATTTCAGAAAGCTAACCAAATCCAGAGAATTTGACCTCCTTCATTCCTGTTACTTGGCCAAAATTAAATCTCTATAGTGTCCTAAGGGTGCTTTGTGTAGCATAAATCAGCACACAATTAAACCTATTAGAGTTCATTTGGCTTAATAGTTGACAATCAAGTTTTAACAAGATGACCAAGGAGCAGTGTACATGGTACTATGCATCTAGCACCTATGCACCTAGCTAACCTCATTTAATCAGTATTACTGAGACATATATATAAACCGGTCAACACCACCATTGGGTTGGAGAACAGAGCTTTTCTAATTCCCAGAAAAGTGAATCCTAAGAGGACCCACAGAAGCAGAAAACTTGAGATTTCAGAGCTTGATACAACTGTGCGAGAAACTACAAGACATGCAACAGCAGTGGATTAGGTTTAGGGCTCAAGGCATCGGTTTTTGCTGGATTAGCAAAATCAGGTTGAAGCACCTCTGCCCTCATCTGTGCACTTCTCCCATCTTCCCAGAGGTGGGAGCTAGATATCTTCTCCATGACAACATCAACTCACAGCCCACTACATGCACTTGCTTAAGCTACCTTGTGTAGACTTCTCAGTTACTCCTCTGGGAGAAAACAAATGTGTTTAACCATTTTTTTGCCACCCTGGTTACAGAGTAGTCTCCATCAGACCACTCGTGAGTGTAACACAAGATCCGTCAAATCCTTCAATACGAGGGAAAGCTTCAGGTGAGGGAGGTTCTACCACAGCGCAGATGGACTCTCCATTTTCTCACGTGAGTAAACTTCATGTCACTGTAGTATCAAACGTGTAGATCCAATAAAGCATAGGACATCAATGTGCCCCTGTTTACGCTGTGAGCTGCAGGACTGCTGTCCTGTGTGACACCAGGCCTGCAGTGTTTTCTGTGCCTGGCTGCCACTGAAAAAATATGCTGATCAAAGCAATGTGGCCCCTGATACTGCCAGGCCCCTCTGGGGCTTCCTGGACTCCCTGGGACTCCCTGTATTCATTTGATCTAATTTAGACATCTCTGTGAACCCTACCCTTAGTGTAACACACACATATACTAAAAGGGATAGGATTTTAAATGCTGAGAGATGGTTACTAACTCTTCCAGTGAGAGTGTACAGGGTGCTGCAGAAGACATTTGGCCCAGGGCATATCTGGTATAATCTGGTGGGAAAGCATACAGACCATTTTTGCATGCAATTATTCACCTGACTGTTAAACCCAAAACACAGACACTTTTTGATTTCCACCATATCTGGCAAACCTTGTCTTTTAAAGCTATGTGGAGAAAACAGAAGAATATGCAAAGCAAGCGATTTAAAGTCTGGACCTTGGCAGTGTAGACTTGCAGTATCTCTTGCTAGTCAATTTTTGGGTAATTGGAGACACATTGAAGTTAAGGGTTAAACTGACTTCGGAAGGCACTGTTGGAACACCAGATTCTGAACATTGAACAACAGGTAGCTCAGGCTGCACAATCAAAAACGGAGGCAATCTGACTTAGAAACTGCTTTGTGAAATGTTGCGCTCAACTTCTATATGCTTCAATATTCTTTTTTAATGCACACAATAACACTTACCTCACATGGAGTAAATTATGTGCTTGCCAGCACACAATACATCAGTGGCAAAGGCAAGGATAGAACCCTGGACTGCAACCTTGTGCTTTAAACACTAGCTGCGCTCCCTTTCCTTTCTAAGTTCAAGCTCTGGCTTTATCATTACTTTGGGTTTCATTGTAGTTTTTATCCACCATTAAAGAGCAGATTATTTCAAGAGTGCCTTTTATTTAAACTAAATTAACTTTTAAAAAGAACTTAAACTTCCTCAATATATTTTGTTTCCTTTTGCTTCTGTCTCTCACATTTGTCTTGCCGTGCTTTTAGCCATAGCCAGACCTGAAAGATGAAAATAGCTCTCTTGGCTTCCATAAAGGTATTTGTTTACCACTGTATCAAGACAGCTTCTGGACAGCAGACAATTCAAGCTCAAATTCAGCTATGCATGGAGTTAGTGTGTGTCTATCTGATTGAACCTTGTAGACCTACCATGGCATAGTTTGTTAATGAGGATATAAGATAATGAGGATTCTATGTTAAATTCTATTGCCACCTCTGTTATTAACCTGACAGATGACCCTGGATCATCCGCTTCCATTCTCTGGTTAGTTTTTCTGTATGTTGTCTCTCTTGCTTATTAAATCCATAATTCCACAGAATTGTATGTCCACATTTAGATTACTCATTACAGCTATACCATTTTTAAAAGTGTAAGATCTGAGCAAGCATCTTTGTAAGGTATGGAACAGATCTTTGTAAGTGTTTATATGGTGTGTAGCACAGTAGGAGCCCAGTCTTGTCAGGAGAATTTACATATTTACATCATAATGATGCTAGACAATTATCAACAGGCATAAATGGTTATAAATTGGAGAGAATTTTTTACTGATTTTCTGTTATCTTATATATGAAGTAGATTTTTTGTCCTGTGGTAAGGCACATCATCATAAGAAGTTTGCAAATGTTGCTTTAATCTATTTTTGCAAAGCTGAAAATGACTGTATAAGGGGCAAGGTCCTAAATATCCTGGCTTGGTTTTAAAAATTTCAGCATTCCCAATGAACACTTTCAGCTCCCATTTTTTACTCTGGAGAAGTAATTTCTCCTGCCAGTATACCAACATTTAGACCACCTCCTTTGGAGAGTTATATTGATATTATGAATGAAGAAGTTAAGCAAATATGTTCTGTCATGATCAAAAGTGTATGTATTTACTGCATACTGTGCCAAATAAAACCCCCTGCCAGTATAAATTCTCTGCCACCATAAATCCTGGCTGTCATCAAGAATTTTTTCAAGGCCCAGTTCTCAGAATAAGCAAGTACACAGTTCCTTATGGCAGCAAAGTTCTACAAAAATAACTTGGGCTCCATTGTCTTCTTTACCGAACTGCCACCTTCTTGAGGAAAAGGATCTGAGATGACAAGTGGTCATGCAGGATAGCCTGTCCCACAAGCAGCCATTGCTCTTCCCGCCTGTCCCATTTTTCTACAGCAATATAAGCCGCACAGGCTGCTTTCCAGGATTTCCCCACCTTTGCATCTTAGCTCTGTCCCTGCTGTATTGTGTTCAAATGCACAGCCCCAGCCCAGTCTGAGTCCTGGTCAGCTTAATGACAAGCTTCAAAATTAAGCTTACCTTACTGAGAAGTTCTGAGATTAGTATTTGAGGCTAATAGAGCTTTTTTGTTTTGCTTTGTTTTGTTTTTTGACACAGAAATTATATACCAAAAATAAACAATAAGTAACAAATAAAAAAGTCTGTATGAAAGCTTTGTAGGGAGAAAGTCAATAAAGGGAAAAAAAAAAAGATATATTTAAAATACGCATGTTTAAGAAAGAACAGTTGAATCACATGAAACTACCTCCTATTGTATATATATTAGCATTATTATAAATCTCAATATGCAAGAAAAACACTGAATAGTTCCAGTGCTAAATTCCAGACTAGTATTATTTTTTTTTCTCCAGCAATAGTATTTTGGAAGTTACCTCGGTTACCCTTCCACACACTTATACAGTGCTGACTGATGCTAATAAAAGTCGCATCTACATGTGCAGATTAGAACTCAGTTACCTGAAGAGTTCAATATGAACATGAAATACAGGCAGAGCAAATATGGGATACATTAGGGATTTTGAGACTTTGTTAAAAGTAAGGAAATGGTATTGGGATTTTGTTAAATGATAGGCAAAGAAATCTTCCAGCTATCACAAAGTGATGTCAGAATGATATTGCTGTGAACTGGGAGCACAGTAGGATTTTCTTACAGGTTGTCAGAGGAGGCCGGGGGAAGGGCTGCTCCCTGTGGTATACACTCATTTATTGACTACAGTCACAGTTATTTGCTTCAGCCGGCGTGATCTGAAATGCATGTATAAAAGCATATAGGTATTGGAATTTTCAACCCAAATCAGAATCCTAATTAACTGTAAATCGTAAAGCCAGTAGCCTGAGGTACATTAAAATGAGAACTTTGTACATGAAAGGCTGCACATGCCCCAAAATCTAAGTATTTCCTACTTATAAACCACCAAATTCACTGCATCAGCTTCCATGACTGTAATTTCGCTCCTGAGGGATATACAAGTAGAGTTAGCTGAAAACAAATATGAGTTTGCAACTCATAGAACAAGTCATTTTACGGGCACATTAAAAACCACTGACATAAGAAAAGACAACATGTTTGTACTTAAGGTAAGGATATGACATTAAAGCCAGGAGTGAACTCAGTCCATTGTACTTCACCAAATGCCTCTTTAATCTCTAAATGTGTGTGATTAGAAAGACATTAATTTCAAGGGGAATACCACATCAGTAAAACATCACTGAAACACCTGGCACAATCAAATTTCATGCCGCACCGAACTCAAATGGGAAGAGTGGAAGTTACAAACCAGGCTGGGGCTGAACAGAACTGACACAGAGGACACTATTCTCTCAGACACATAAAAGGATTTCAGTTATACATATCCAGTTCTGCTCAGGGCAATGGGATTTGTGCTGCCTTTAATAGGAGCAGGATCAAGCTGCAAAGGGAGATTTGGTCCTTCCGTGTTCAGGCAACAAACAACAAAACAGAAACTTCAGAGCACTTGAGTGCAGGGAACCTCTGCACCATAGCACATTTACCAGTCCATGGTGCAAAGTTATCTTCTAATCTTGACTCTAATAAGGGCTATAACCTTCTCCTTATCACCAGATGAGTAACTCTATGTCTTCTGAGGCCAGAATTTGAATAGGAGCTGTGGTGTTTCCTCAGCTATGGGATCACAGTGCTCTGTAAACTGAAACTTGGCTGCCTAATGTATGTACTTCCTAAGGGGCATAACTTTTTTCAGCTAACTGCTCAGGATCAGTAAGCTGTATCTCTAAATTATAATTTATATTGAAAGTGGAGTTATCTCAAAATAATTTTGACTATAGGCTAAAGTACCTATGAAATGCCAATCCTCCTTTTTGGCTTGGTGTAATGGCAGGGGATCTGCTGCTTTCTCTGTTTTCATCAGGAAAGAGACAGTTTAACAGAGAAGTCTATTATGGAAATTGCTAAACATACACAATCAGAACAAAACAAAACTCCTACACTATGAATTAAACAGGTGATAGGAAGAATCTCAGCAATAGTCTAATGCTACAACTCAGGTCTCTGTTAATAACCCCAATAAAAGAATGTTTGTGCAAGAAATAATGGTTGAAAGAGGATAGTAGAGGGGCAGTGAAAAGGAAAACTAAACCATGCCAAGGGAGATATGAACATTTTACATATCTTGGGAGTACCCTGTGGTCAGGTACAGTATAGATATTGACAAAGGCAGTACTAATACTAATATAAAGCCATACCGAATGTTCAGTTTACAAAATATCGTAGAGACCCCTGTTGAAGCAGCAAAACTTCACCCAATTTATAGTGACTGCTCAGCTGGAGTTACAGTTTAAAGCTGTTTCCCAGTCTCAGAAAATCCTGCTGTCACCAGCGGAAGGGGAACAAATACTACCTATGTATTCACTAACTGAAAGTGTTTAGCTGAACCTGTCAGCTACATCAGAAATCAAGTTGCTAAATGCTGCATTCAAGAATTTTCTGTAGATTTGTGACATTCCTTGGAAGGTTTTAGATCCATAAAGTAATGAATAAATTATAAGAAGACATAATTATGGTATTTTCATCTCTGACAGATATAATTTTACTGCATAAGCACAGAAGAAGAAAGCTGCAGTTTCTCTCAGACCAACACTACAAGATTCCTAGGGAAAAAAAAAAAAAAGAAAAAAAAAAAAAAAAAGAAAGAAAGAAAGAAAGAAAGAAAGAAAGAAAGAAAGAAAGAAAGAAAGAAAGAAAAAAGTCTTTTGGTGAAAAATGACATATTTAGTAAATATTGTCCAGGGTAATTGTTCATGTGGGACCCCAACAGAAACATGTTTCAGATAATGTAACTACTGTACATTCAGAGTGTATGAACACTGTATAATCAGAGTAGATGCTAATCTGCAGAGTTTGTTACAAAGCCCCTCATGAACACTCAAATGTAATTTTAATGTTATACTGGAAAAAAAAAAAAGTACAGCACTCAAATTGGATTCCAGAGATAAGGCTAATTTCTGAGGGTACAATTTATGTCAACCAGATCCATCTGTCTAAAATCCACATGCCTGATTTAGTCTCTCTTTGCAGCCCAGCAAGGGAAGTAGGTACCATAGGTACCTCCAGAGAGGGATCGATTCCATTCACTTTGTCAACTGTTTTAGGACAGGATGAACACCCAGCAACCAGCAAGGAAAGACAGAGGATTAGATTAGAAACCTAACTTTGGGACAGCAAAGACAGGGACTGTTTATTGGATCAAATTCTGGTGTCCCATCCACACATTGAACTTAGTTCTGAAGGTCTGGATAATGGTGCCAGCATCCTCATGCCAGCTGCCATGGAACTGAAGACCCATCTGATCCACAAGAGCTACCGTACTCCATGTCCCATAAAATGCAAAGTTTTCAAACATTTCTAGGGACTCAGATTCTCCCAGATCTGTTGGAAATCACTAGGAGATGGGTCCGCTTTGAATGTTCTGGTCTGAGGCCTCAAGTCATCACTGTATGTTGAATTATTCAGCAAATCACTGTAGCATATATGTAAATCTTCAAGCTTAAATCCCATTAACATCAAAGGGATGTAAGCATGCACTTAAATGTTTTGCTGAACTGGTACCCTTAGCCTCACTCCAGCAAAACATGTAAGCATATGCTTAACTTTAAGAATGTTTAACCCTGTTAGCTTCTATAGGGTTGATTTTCTACAGTTTCCTGAAGTAAAACACAGATTTCAATGCTTTGCCAAGTCACCATCTTAATGAAGATGCAATGCCCCTATCTCATCAGCATTACAAGCCTCAGTTAAATCAGTCATACTAAGGCACAAAGACTAGAGCTGCATATACTGCAAGGAGAAAAAATCCATTAGGAATGGATTTTGGCCTAGCCAAATGGTAAATACTGAAAACTAAATATTTAAAAAATTGATTCTAAAATAATGTAAGCCAAATTAAAGCCTCAGTTCTTCCAGGACTCAAGCACTTGATTTGCTTTAAATACAACACTGTTTATGCTTATATTTAGGTATGTGCTTAAGTAGCATGATGAACTGGGCCATCAGTGTACACTTTCTCTTTTATATGTTAGATAAAGTAAAATCCTTAAGCTTTCATAAATCACATTGCTTTGCCTAGGATATCATACAAGCTACTCTGCTCTGATTCTTATATGTGCACGATAAATCCAGACATAAAAATCAATAAAAACATTTAAACCTGTAAGGCTGTAGAAGTGCCCCTTGGAAAAAGTCAAATGTTAAAAAATGAATCTCACATAACTATGATATTGTTATAACAGGCAATGAATTGCTGATGTTCATATGTATTCAGATCCTTTTCACAGGAGTTAAAAAAGCTTTGGTAAAACAATTTGTACACTATCTTTTTAATGTCCTATAATCCTAAATTTTTCATGTTAGTATATTGTTATGAAAATTACCTTTTATACATTTGTCTGCATTATGCCACAGGAGCAACTTCCTATTTGGTTATAGATTTTTAATTTTATATTAGTAGTTGGTTTCACTTTAAAAAAATAGGTAAATATAACATTCAGTATAAAGATTAATGATGTATATCTTTACAAAACAGTCAAAAGACTATGTTTTGTTTATGCAGGACGGCACCCTATATGCTAAATATATCATAGGTTTATGTTACCGTAACGATGCATCATTCCTCAGCTATTAATCTAAACTGCAGAGTACATGTATATTTAATAATCCTCAGAAAGTCTGTAAGACTTATTTACATTTTCTATATATACTGCAGTTTTGAAGATCTTTTAGTATTGGCCATGAATTCTATACCATTGGAATGCTTTAGTATAAGGAAAAAAGGTTAAACAACAGTATAAGATTAGTCAAATCTGTAATTCAAATGACAGTAAGGATGTTTTACCCTTAAACTGGGATTCTAAACGAATGCCATTTTTCAACTTTGAGAATGCAGTGCTCTCAAGACATGGTGTTTAAAATATTTGAAGAGCTGAATATCATATGCAGGATATGTAATGGCATTTCTTACAGTAATCTTAAGAGTAAACCATAAGAATAAAGAAAAGATACAGCAAAATGAACAAATGAACAAATTGATCATAATAGTGGTCCCTTATAAATAAATTTGGCATTTATCTGAAAAATTAGCCAATAGAAACTTACAGTATGTAGTGTTCAGTTATTGTTTTCACTTGTTACATATGCTTAGAAACTGATAAATATTTATCTTTCATTCATTACAAAAATTCATATCACAAAAGAAAAACAGCAAGTGCCTTGATTATATGTTTTTTTTCAATCCTTATGGCATGCCGGGGCACGCGGGGGGTGGGGCGTGGAGGGGGTGAAGAGAAAAAACATTTGTAAAAAATTTTGTTTATGAACAGGAAACTGCCTGCAAAAACTAGGGGAAAATATGAAAATGAATTTATAAAAAGGTCTGAAAGAACAAAGCAGAGACATTATAATATCATCATTTAGAATCTATGAACTGAAATGTATTTTTAAAGACAAAGTTAATGCCTCCCTTTGAAATCCTCATGTTAAAATCAAAAACACAACTTTAATAGAAGACAGACGTAGGTACAGTATGAAGAATTACAGCTTAGAAAATTAATAAAAATAGTATCTAAAACAGTATTAGTAAGATATGAAGCTCATTCATTAATGGTCTCTGTGATAATATATCACTGAAAATGTTGCATGAAGGACAGTCTTTGATAGGATTATGTACAGTATAATAGCAAGATATTGAAATTAAAATTCACTGAGAAGATACATCTTGTGAACTGAAGGGTAAGAAGATAATAATGGTAACATTAATAATAATAAATAACAAGTATAAAATGATTCACATAAATAGAATTTCCATCAGCAACCATTATTGTAATTATGGGAGTGATAAAGTAATAATCTACAGTAAATAGCTAATCTTTATTGATTCACTATTTAATTTCTTTTTTTTAAAAGGGCTTTAGAATTGCTGTCAATAACAATAATGTGTACATGGGGAAAAGTTATGTAGAAAAAAAATGACAAAAATAGTATTGTGCAATTTGTTTCTAAAGAACCTTTTGAAGATATTTATGATGTTTGGAGCAGGAAAGAAAAAAAAAAGTTCTTAAAAGAATTTCCCCAATAATTTAATGAATGCTGTGGGATTTTTTTTCAAAACATGGTTAAAGGGGTTCCAGAGGCATATTGGGAAAATTAAGAAAGTTCAGTACCCGGCTTTTTAATCACACCCCTCTCTAAGGTAAGAACAGCTCTCCATCAATGGCAGCTATGAAGAAAAAAGCATACGCTGTCTGACCCTACAGCAGCCCTAGAGGCAATTTCACAGCCAACAGCAAAGTTAGCACTAGAGGCAGCCAAAAGGCCAAGGAAGAGGCCAAGAAAGAGAAATTCTAAGGAACTAACTATGGTACTGAGGAAATATATTCTAGAATTTAGCATATGGCTACCAAACAAGCCTTACGCCTGGCAGCAAACGCTAGCTCAAATGCTAAGGTAAACAAAAGAAACGACATTGGACTGGTGATCATACAGCACCAAATAAAGTACAGTCCAATTTCAATTCCTTTTGAATTCATAGAAGAATAAGGAATAGCTTATGGTATTCCTGAAAAAAAGCTCAACAATGTAGTCCCAAGAGAAAGACTAAATTTTAGTTCAAGATTTTCTATTTTTTTAAATTTATTCATGATCCTAGCAGTATCTTTTGATAATTAATAATGTAGATGGCCTTTGATCATCCACATATGAGTATTTTTATATTCTGTTTTGCTTCCAAACTAAGAGGGATGTTGGAGAATGTTAACCTCCATTCTACACTACGATTTTACTTTTGCTTGATATGCTTTTGTCTAATGTAGTTTTGTAGGCTACTGTTCCCCCAAAATAATTTTATATAGATGAGTAACTCAACTGTATAACAGGGCACTTCTCATCTAAGCAAAATCACACGCTGCCTTGAACTACGTATATCACAATACCAGACAAGGTTGTTTCTACTGTGAAACACAGAATGTATTTCTGATTTTGAAAACACTTCTCATGACCTCATAGAAAGGAAGTAGCCATTGGGAAAAAAATAAATAAAAAAATAAAAAATGCCAGGTTCACTATGGGAAAATAACACAAACCCAGCATGGGTCTATCTCTTTCTGACAGTTTAAATTCATGTCCTTCTCATAATGGCACATGGCCATACTGGCATAAAGAACAGAGCAAATGATGACTGCTGCACTCCAGATGTTCCATGTCCAAATGAGCTATGTTGTGCCTTCAAGGTGGTGGACTCAAAAATGGGAGGCCTGGCTCAAAATCTGGCCCTCATAAATTTGCATTATTGTCAGTTAGACAGGAAACATATAAAGGAAGGTTCCTACTTAAGTGAGAAAAACTGGCAATAATTTGAAATGTTTGATATACTCAGAAGTGCAGCAAAAGGACACCTCACCCTGAGGGTAGATGTCAATGCTATGATATACATGTGGTAAAAAGAAAAAATGTTTTTATTGGCATGAAAAAGCAACCAGAAATATGTATATATATACATATATTTTTTTTTTGAGGGGTTGGTATTTCTCCCCATATCCACTCCCAGGAGGGGCCAGATGACACATGGTGCAGAGTTGTGAGAAGACAGACAGGATTCTGTGAGCAGGGTGAAAAGACCTGGGTTATGCAGTGAAGGAGGGAGGTGAATAAATGGGAGAAAAGTTGTGCATACAGACATAAATATGTGTAAAAGATTGCTACGCAAGGAAAAATCAGCAAGTCCATCTATTTATAACAGTCATAAATGGAGAACTCTGTGTGATTAGCAAGTCATATATTTAAAATCAATAAAGAAAATGCCTATTTTCCAAAAATAACCCGTGGGATTTAGTGTCATGAGGTATTTTTAGAAACGGGCAGGATTCAGATGACTCCACAATAACATTATAACAGATAGAAAATTGAAAAGAAAAAAAAAAAAAACTGAAAACTGTGTTACTAACTACTACGAGTGCAAAAAACAACTGCTGTTGAGACCAAAACTTTCCTATGGGGAATTATTTCAGAATTGCCCATCAGGAGTTTCTTGAACCTCTTGATGAAGCATATGCTATTAGCCTGCCCTGGAAATAGGATAGCGAAAAACCTTGACCATATTCCTTAGCTATTAATAGTTGCTTTGATTTCCCAGACTTAAAAGATGATAGAGTAATTTGACTTCAGCTCCCATTAGCCAGGTTCTTTTTTTAATTTTTATTATAATTTTTTTATCCGCTTCAGTAGACATTTTCCTCAAGTAAGGAGTATGGGACTATGACCTTTGTAAATATCTCTGCCACGTGACAGTGGATTGTTCTGATAATTATTCATTATTCAAGACTATAAGAATAATTACCACTTTCAAATACCCTGCAAATCATAAATGCCTATCTCCTGGCTATCCTTAGGCAGGCTTCTGGAACACTATTTTCAAATGGAAAATTTTGAAAAATTTGTTTTCTCCTGTACTGAATTCATTTATCTTAAATAGTACAAGGGTGGTCACTCTCTACTTGAGCGGATCTTACCTTCTTTTCAGGTAGGGCACTTAATTATGAAGTGGGTGGGAGTCCAAGGACTGGGAGTCAGTTGCATCCAAGAGCTAATGGATGGAAAAAAAATTAAGTGTGAATAAGTATGCAAGATTATACACACTGTAAATGGGGCATGCAATTTTAAAATAAAGCCCTAAAATTCTGCTGTTCAGGCTATTGTTAATTAGATCATTTAAATCTATTAAAAATAACTACTGAATTCAATCTGTTCCCTTTTCTATGCTTTATTTCTGTTGATGGTTTCTTGTAAAAGTAAAATGATCTCACAGTTATATGATTGCTCTACCCTTTAGTCTAGATGCATTGTATAAAATACAATGCAGTACAGATGTCAACCTAAGAACTAAATAGCTTATATTTCTAAAGAACCATGAAAAAATATTAACACTATAGAAACAATGGTTCAGTAATTACTTTTTGCTGTAGAGTGAGGTTAGGCATTTATTCTTATAGATCCCTAATACACTTAAAGTCAGCACTGCCCCTGTGGTCCTTTTACCTTTGTTGATAAATGTATTGTACAGGATACCTTGTATGACCATTACAGTATTTGAGGTCATGCTAGGCTGTTAGCACAAATGGTGTGAACAATAGTTTATATGCCACTTAACTCCTTGGGAGAAACAGTTAACCTTGCCAGAGAGGACAGATCAGTCATGTATAGTTATTAAAGTCTAGAAGGTTTTGTTATGCTCTGAAATACTTTCATAGAACTACAATAATCTGGTACTAGCTTTACCAAGCAGGAAAGCAAAAAAGTCAACAATTATCCTTACTATCTTTGAAAGGAATATTTAAAGTTTCAAAAAAAGATTTTCACAGACTTTATGCAACACATACAAACGATTTTCAATATATTTAAATATTTCATCAATAGTCTTCCTCAACAACACCAAACAGTTAAAAATACTGAGCCATTGCTTGAAAGGAGACACAATTTACCAAAAATTGTTGTGATTTTGATGGCCTTGAAATAGACAGTCAACAACAACAACAAAAAATGGACCTCAATTATAATTTTCAAAACCATGCCGGAATTTCATAAATAACACAGGTGGCCTTCATAATTGAATTCTATTTAATTTGCAATTAACCATTAAAAACGAAACAAACCAACCAACCAAACAAACATAAACAAACAAAAAAACCAACACCTTCCAAGAAAATTTCTTTCTGCAGAATTTCTCATGAACCGAAGGGACAGAGTGAACAAATAATAAAATCTTGTAGAAAATTACGATGAACTTATAAGGTATTCTATATACAGACCAAATCTGGTAATGACACTGCTGTATTAACACAGCCAGGCCCATTTTCTCACCATAAAGTTGCCACTTCGCTGTTTATTCTGATGAACTGACTGTCAGATTCAACCATCTTTGGCTCTTTCAGAAAACACAAAGCTCAAGGCAGCTCCAGTTCAAGTAGTCTCATCTATTTCCAGTTTAAGCATATAAACCTGACAGCCCCTAAAGATGCATGTGTTCTTGAACTCATCAAAATGTCATTAACCACCACTGAATCTTTACATTTTTAGGGTTAACTCAGAATGTTGGTGCAGACGTCTTAGTTTGGCTTGCATTTTCTGTTCAGTGCACTCCAATTACTCACTTCTTCTCCTGAAGTTCTGGTTTAGCATGCCTATATGCAAATGAACAGGTACTACTTAGGTAAAAGGGACCTCAGACAGGTTTTAAAGTTACCAGAAAGGTTACAGAGAACAGATCACCTCCCTTTAGCAATCAATCTGCCACATGATACAACACAAAATCCATGCTGCGCTTCTTTGCTTTCTTCCCAGCAGAATCCTCATATGGAACTGTCTCTGACTCTGCCTGGATAGTTGATACCTAACTCTACAATTGGGGTGGCAGAGACAGCCTCAGGGGAGCTTCTTCCATTGGGCTGCTGAAGTCTTGTGCAAGCCTGGAGCCCTTAGCACTGCAGCATTCTCCACATTTCATCAACAAACTCTACCATGTTCTGGGGTAGGTGGGAACAAACATATCCCAGGATGGGCATTTTGGACAGAGGAAAAGTACTTCCATGTGTGGACTTAAATACCTTTACAGATAGATTTAGCTGTCTGTGTACGCACTTTCCTACCAAGAACCATTACTTATGTCTTTAAAAGAAGGACATGGAGAACAGTGAGAAGAGGAAGAAATCAGTTTGCTACCACTGCCTTTTAAATCTCCTAACTAGAAAAATTAAACCATGTCTCTTTATTTATTTATTGCACTTGTAAAAAGATTAATGGGGATGTGATTCCTTCAGGCTTTTACATATAACCCCATCACACAAAGAACAAAATTATACAGTGCAGCAAACGAACTAAATTAGCTACATTTATTTAAATAACTGCTATGGAGGAAACAATAAATCAACAAGAATCCTCACAAAAATGTGTTTACAAAGTGTCTTGTAATTTGTTTTAGCAAGGACACAGACTTCTAGCTCTTAGCTAAGCTTGCTTCTAACAGTCTATTATCATATCAACTGTTAATGAGTGTTTGCTATAGAAAACTATTTCTAGCAACAAAGACTATGTGTAACTTCTGCCTTACTGTCCTTTAAGACAAGGTTGGCAACATGAAATAGATTTTCCTAACAAACATTTTGTCAAAGGCTTCTAATAACTTGGGAGACAATCAAAATTAACTGACAGGGCTTTGTTAAATCAGAAAAAGAGGTTATTTGAATGGTCATAATCATGCAATTATCTCATCTTCACTGTATTTCAAAAGGCTGTATCTATATCTAGTCCTATATCAGGAGTGAGTAGGGGGAGCTCTAATGCTGAACCTGTGATGTATTCATAAATCAGTACTTTCAGAGCCTGTCATGGGCTCCATAATGAGGGTCATTATTCAGGCAGAGTGTCAAAACTACTATCAAAGGACCTTCTCAGAATCACAATCATTCTGTTTCTTGTTAAATAAGCAATGTAGTACACAAAAATGGCAAACAAGAAGCAGGTCAATTTGATACAGTACGAGGGCACAGAGACCTCTAGAGTAATTTACCCTCTGGGAATTCTGATGGCTTGTGAGATAAATTATATACACCCTCAAAAAAGATTAATGGTAATAAAATCCCAGGAATATTTTCAGAAAAAAAAATGTCCATATGTGCATATGGCAACTTCAGTAACAAAGAAGATATTTTCTAAAGCGGAACACTTAAAGAAAATTATTATTAGAACTGCAAGTAGCTCTCTGGAAAGCTCCTAAATCTTATTACAAAGTTGGCAGCATTCAGTGGCAATACCTTATTTCAATTTGCTGAAAGAGTTTATTTAAAAAAAAAAATACACTATAGCTTTTCTGAATTGAAAGAAAAAGGGATAAAGGGGAAAAAAGGAAAGACAAACTGTAAAAATGGATTTACTGAGGCAGGCTGTTATTGACTTCATTTTATTATAAGCAATAGTAGATACAAGGATACAAGTGGAATTATTAACATAGCGTCATCTGGACATTGGACCACAATGGCAAGAAATGCAAAAAATTTCTAAGTGATTGAAGGATATATTCCAATCACATAGCATAGGTGTCTGAATTAGGCACTGGCATTACTTCCTCCTTTTAATTTAGAACAAGGATGTAATAGCCCTACATGTGAAGTAGTCTGAATTGCTCATTCTCTCTTGAACTAAAACATTACATTAGTAATGGGTAAATTAAGCAGCAGTGAAAGCAGTCTAAGTTCTGGCTCAAAATGACTTCATAGTTACTACAGTGGCCAATCATTTGGGGATTAATAATCAACCTCTTCTGACACCAGTGAAGTTCAGTGACTTGTAAGATTTGGCTTAAGTAAAAGTTCTCTATTTTTCCTTGTTGATTAGGTATATGTACACTGAGTATATGTGTGATATCAATTTACATATATAAACAAAGATATGTGTGTATGTATTATATATATATGTTATATATTGTAATTCCATGGTTATGTTCATACACAACATAACTCTGAAACAGCAAAATAAAATACTGTAGAGCAGAAACTTTTCTGCAGTTCCCAGAAGAAGCAATGCTTCTTACTGTCTAGTCCCAGGCTTCTCTAAAGTCTTTGCATAAGAAATACTAAAACAGAGTGACTTAACAGAACTTAGAATGGTCTATGACCCTATGCAGATGCAGTTTTCAGAGATGGATGTCAAGTGTTACATTTGCAAAACCAAATACAGATACTATTTGCATACTAATGGTCACACACACTTTAGCCTGTGCTCACACAGAGAGAGCACTCTTGACTTTGGTAAGACTTTTCTGCAAGTGGGAGGTTCCTGAAGAAATGTCACAATCACAACTAACACAAATTACAGAGTCTGAGGCTTTCAAGTGAGTTTCTATGTACCCAGAGCTTTTGAAACTCATTTGCTTTGCATAGTTACCCTGTTACTAATTTCAACTCAACTTTTTTCACTACATTTCTATAAATTCAGTCGCATGTATAAACATATATGTATTCACATGCACATTTATGTGACATAACTTTATGGTACAGAATGACAGCAATTTTTGTATCCTCCTAACAGCTATATACTTCTTCTGGATCAGAAGATAAAAGTCTGCTTCTTTTCTCACATTACCCTTATTAAACAGCAAGGTGAGAAGTAGATTAAAAAACAGTCCCACTGAGTTCCTCATAAATCCCTCAGCTTCACTTTACCAAACTGAATTTTGTCTGACAGTAAATCCTACCTTGTCTAGACTTATTGTTTAAGTAAATTTGTTTCTGTGGCATAATCAAAAGCAAACCAATTATATTCAGGCATCTTTTTTATCCATCTGTTTGGATATAACTGTCTATTAAATGGTGTTTGCATATGAAGCAATATTCTATTGTATGCATAGGTACTCAATTATTTAGATTATACATTTGAATAAACTGTGCAGTTAAAGGAGTACCCTTGTAATGTAGGACAATTATATTTTTCTAGCACAGTTTACAGGTTATTAAACTAATATCAATTTGGCCAACACAGCTGGATATAGGATGCTAACCTTCACCTATGAAAATTCTTTTCTTTAGGGGTACACGTTACCCCTACAATTATCAGTCATTGTTACTCACTTCAAATTATATCAAATTATGTAAAAGGGTTATAGAAAAAGGGTTGTGTGAATAGAGACTACAAAAAAAAAATAATTTCACACTGAAGACTGTGCATTAAAATGTAGGTTAGCTTAATGCAGCTATAAAATTCCTGTCTACATGCATGGTGGGTCAGTCTGAAAGGGACCTTGTCCATAGAAAATCACTTTGTCTGGCCAGCAAAAAATAACACTGTGTTATGTCATACTGTGAAAGAGCAGTTCATCTCCCTACCAATCACAGAATGACTATTACTTTGACTATCACTTTTTTTTTTTCCCTCCAACGAATACAGTTGTCTTTGTGTTGAAGAGAAGAAATCAAATGACATTAAACACATAGAAATATGCTAGTGTCTGTCAGTCCTTGAAATAACAGTTTTTAGTGACTAATTATGAATGTCTATTCTTGGAGTGAGGGAAGAGACAGTGAGATGTAATTAAATAACCTCACAAACTCAGAAATTTGGGCATCTACTGCCTTATACCTTGTACAAGAAACACTTTGCACTTGTTCAAATTGACTTTAAAATAGAATCTGTTCTTTTGCATCTGCTATACACCTGTACGTTCAAAGAGACAGAACAGATATTTACGATGACCATCCATCAGTGAAACCACATAGAAAATCTGGAGCTACGTGGTGTTTGTCCAGTTTGTACCTTCGCTAATGTTCTTCCCCTTGAATACGCTCTCTCTCTCCTTTCCTTTGATCATCATTATTCTGAAATAAATACCTGGATACAACAGAATGTACAAAAGCTGAGTTTTTCTTACAATGACTCATCTCCATAGACTCCTCCAAGCTCAGTGTAGGTAGATAGGGTCCTCTGAGAGTGAGTTAGAAAGTCTAAAGTTAGTATCCTATTCTAAACCACTCAGGAGAATTCTATGCAACCCCATTGATTATTTGGGGACTCAATAGGTAGCAACAACTAATACAATATGACTTTTTCTCTATGTTGAGTTGAAAGATGTATCATGATACTGCAAAATATCATAACACTATTCACTTAGGGGGTGTTAATGAGCAAAATATTTGTGCAGTCATAAACAACAGCTCAGTACAGTATGAACAGCCCATGGCTGTACAAGTTATTGTTTTTCCAAGGTACCACAGACTGTATAATCTTTTCCATCAAAATGGTTGCTCTGCTTATAGCTGATGTCCATTTTACTTTGTCTGCTTGACAGCATCTGTTCTCAGCAGTTTTTCCTCTGAAAGAGTGCCTTAGTGAATGCTGAGGGTGAATGCATTTCATAGGGATGGAAAGCTGGAAAACATAGCAAACATAGCTCTTGGGTTTGGATGGATGTTAGAAGTCAAGACCAGTAAGACTAGCAAGCTGCATTGGGAATTCACAATTGCTCCAGACCAAGATACACATTTTGTGGTAGCTGGAGCATCCAGTACCTGTGAAGTTATCTGCATACAGCTACCAAAAGAAAACCTGCTAATATGTTTGCCTAGGAAATAGTAAGTATTGTCTGACAAGTTCCTTCATTCCTACAGCTAAGAGTTGCTCACGTCCCTCTGGATTTGGGTATGGGTCTACATAAAAGCATTTTCTTTTCTTCCCTGCTGGTTCCAAAGGACTGGCTGTGCAGTCCTTGCCCCATCCTCTATTCAGTTGTGACTAGCTGTCAGCAGAGTGCACAGCTCAGGGAAGGGCAAAGTGTTGCCTGGCCTGTCTTGGGAATATTGCAAGGGGAGAGGACGCATTGCAGTTTCCAGGCTGAGGTTTGGCTATATCCACAGTAATATCCAGAGGCAGAGCTCACTTTGTTTTTTTGCCATTTAGTGTGGTAGAACAGATACTTCCAAGTCAGACTCCATTCCTGAACCCCCTCAGATACTTCCAAGTCAGACTCCATTCCTGAACCCCTTTTTCTCCATTTATCCATGCAGTCATGCTAGGGGGCAAGGAATCCCACTAGTATCTTCCCAGCTGCAAAGTGGAATTCAGCAGAACCAACAGGATCCTCAGTAGTGAGGGAAGAATATATATTATAATATTAGCACATATCCATCAAGACCTTCAAAGTTATCATGGATCCCTTGGAGTCACAAATGCATAACCCACACTGATACCTGAAGTGAAGCTGAAAGTGCTGAGCAAAGGGACCAAAGCTTCCAAAATATACCCTCTCTGTTTTTGTAGGAAAGCAGCCTGTGAGGAAACATGGCACTAAATGCTGTCATACAGAGTCACTGCCAAGGTGGCCTGGCTCCCCGAGATTGCTTTGCAGAAGGAAAGCCACCTGAGGAAGTCAATTCACAACTGTTGAGGCTTATTGTAATTTTCTTATTGATTACCAGCTTTCAAAGGATGAATGGCATTTTGATTATTATTCCCATCAGAAAGAACTACAAGTGATGTAAATAGGTATGCCATATTTGGTTTTGAATGGAGCTATAAAGACACATATACAAATGGCTGAAAATCTTTTCAAACTTAAAAGTCTTACTGTCCTAAGTGCAATTGAAAATTCAGTAATCACTGGCTGGCCACATTTGGTTTACATGTGCTTCTATTTTCATTAGGCACACTACTTTCAAGTGTGCTTTGTTATGTTTCATATTTTCAAAATGTTGTGCTTACAGATACTGTGTTTCCCCCCACCCCAACATTTAGCAGATGGAATGGATATAATGATGTAAAGCTTGAAGACTTTCTTTCGCAAGTACACTTTAGGCTGTAAGTCCTATCTGAAAGACTTCTGAACCAGATCTGCTCCCAGAAAACCTTCCAATCTCAGCTTCATCTTTTCTACAATTGAATAATAAGACAAAAATAAATATGTGCACACTCTAATGAGATAGATGTGCCTGTCTGGTTAAATTCTGCTATGTATGCGTTTTTCTTTTGTGATGGGCACCTTTAGAGTTTTAGTACAGAATTAGCCTTTACTCCTGTCAGCCATTCCACCACAACCCTGCAGTCACACACATACTTTTCTCCCTCCAGGTCACTTGGCAATTGTCCTCCTTCCCTTCGTGTTCTGTAACCTTCCAGTTTTCTGTGGGCCTGTTCAGAACTGAATTGACACTAAAGAAAAAGTGGATAAAGGCAGACCTGATGGCTGTGCAGAGGATAGACAGGAATTTGCATTCCTGAATACAAGTGGGCCAAAAAATCCACATGAGGGCTTGGAAATAGCTTAAAAGCTGCAGATCTGAGAAGACCCTCCCTCTCAGTACCACCCCCCACACACAAACACACACACCTCCCAGACACCCAGACACACACTGTGCATTTTTTATTTTTTTTCTCCATGCAATGGTTGGATATGGACCATAGGGATCTACTCATGAATAACTTATACAATGTTTACAGGAGGATTTTTGGTAGTTTGCTCAGAAGCACTTTGAATTGGCTGCATGAAATTGGTATTCATCCCAATGACTTCTTTTTCAGCAAAACAGGACACTGCAACATGTGGGAGGTTGTGTTCTGAAAGAGCAGCTGAGAAGCAACAATCAGGCACGAATGGGGACACCACCAGCCAAGCAAAAGAAAAGCATTAGAAGGGATTTGAAGCAGCATGAGAAGCTTGCACAAAGCAGAGCATACAGTTATTCACTGTTAATTGCCCAAATGCCTTGGGTAGTGCTGGTTATTTCCTCACAATTCGGCAGGAGATGATAGGAAGTCAATCATTAAAGAAAGAAAAAAGTGCAGTCTCCAAATGTTACAGAAATAGTAAAGCAGGAAACACACTAAATCATACATGGTGGTACCTCATCTTTCCTTTTTGTTATTTAACCTTCCACCACATTGATGGTGTCCCCATTGCTTTTTCTTTCCTATGCTCTTCCTCACGTTGCCCATCAGGCATTAAAGTCAGAAAAGCAACACCAGATATCTGTTAACTCATTCTCTTGTCCTTACTTTCTGGACTACAATATCTTTTCCATCTTGCCTGTTTTGTTTGCTTGTTTGTTTTTTCCCCCTTCACTCTTCACAATTTTCATTCCATCTGCCACAAGAAATGGGACGAGAAGACGGGACAGTCATGGGTGAGAGTTTGGTAGCCAGAACATATGCCATTACAATTTTGTCAGCAGTTTTGCCACCTAGGGCAGTAAGGTAGTACTTGGTGAGTATGGGCTCCACCTCTGAGCAGATGTAGCGGAGACCACTTCAAAGATCAAAATAAGGTAAGCCTCAAGAATCTGTTTTTCACAGGATCCTTTTGCAAACAGAAATCCAGAAAGCAACCTTTTCTTTTCCTGTCTTCCTCTTGAATACCCATCCTATCATATCGGGAAATGAACTTAAATCTCTCCCCACCCCCAAAAGTAGACCTAATGAGAAAATCCACTTCTGTTTCTGTTCTGGTTTGGTTTTGTGGTGTGTGTTTTGTTTGTTTTTCTTAGGGGAAAGAGGTCAAAAAGCAGCACTGCTCTGTAAGTTGCAGTCCTGACTGCTGTAAGGTAGGCATGATTTACAATGCTTTATGACATACAGAGCCCTTCAAACACCCCCTTTCAAGTGATTTACATTCATATAGCTGTGAAGAAAAAAAGGCTAACTATAAAAAAACTTAGCCAAACTTTCAGTAATTGTAATGTCAGCCTAGAGAACAGTTATGTGCACCAGAAATCCTTGGTAGTCATGTAAATTTGGGTATACACAGGCTGCACGTGCTTGAATTTCTGAGACATCGGTGAGTGAACACAATGTTCTCAAACAACATGGTGCATTTGGTTCCTTTTGGTTCCATTTGTAACCTTTATTCTATTTATTACAGCACTGATTGGATAAAAAAAAGAAAAAAGAAAAAGCAGTGGGGTAAAAAACACATACATTCTAAATATACTGTGTATTCCTATATTTCTGGGAGCAAACAGAAGGACATTTGGACAGAAGGTTAATGTGGCTAGTCAACTATGTTTTGAGAGGCTGGAATGCTACTAACTATAAATATCTCCAGACTTTTGTTTGCCAACAAGCCTCTGAAATGATGCCATTCACTGCAGATCTCTCCAAACTCCAGTATCACACATACACACATATATATATATTGCAGAACTGCTAAAGAAATTAAGAAACTCTTTAAAACAAAATCACAGGAGGGACTCCTCACATCTGTGTTTTATTTACGCTTTTTATTTATTTACACATATGATGAACAGCAACAAAAGAAGGAAGGTCAGTATAATCACAGAATCACAGAATGGTTGAGGTTGGAAGGGACCTCCAGAGATCATCTAGTCCGACCTCCCTGCTCAAGATCACCTTGAGCATGTTACATAGGATTGCATTCAGGCAGGTTTTGAGTATCTCCGAAGGAGATTCCACAACCTCCCTGGGCAGCCTGTTCCAGTGCTTTGTCACCCAAACCATAAAGTTCTTCCTCACATGGCAATGAAACCTCTTGTGGTTCAATTTATATCCATTACCGCTTGTTCTATCACTGGCCACCACTGAGAAGAGTTTGGCCCCATCCTCTTTACATTGTCCCCTCAGGTATTTGTAGAGGTCAATAAGATCCCTTCTCAATCTCCTTTTCTCTAGGGTAAACGGGCCCAGCTCGCTTAGTCTTTCCTCATAAGACAGATGCTCCAATCCCTTAATCATCTTTGTGGCTCTATGCTGGACCTTCTCTAGAAGTTCTACATCCCTCTTGTACTGGGGAGCCCTGAACTGCACACAATATTCCAGGTGTGGCCTCACCAGAGCTGAGTAGACAGGGAGGATCACCTCCCTGGACTTGCTGTCCACACTCCTCCTGATGCAGGCTAGGATCCCATTGGTCTTCTTGGCTATGAGGGCACACTGCTGGCTCATGGTTAACTTGGTGTCCACCATGACCCCAAGGTCTCTCTCCGCAGAGCTGTTCTCCAGCAGGTCAGCTCCCAGCCTGTACTGGTGCCTAGGGTTATTTCTCCCCAGGTGCAGGACCCTGCATTTGCCCTCGTTGAACCTCGTGAGGTTTCTTTCCGCCCAGCTCTTCAGCCTGTCCAGGTCCCTCTGGATGGCTGCACAGGCCTCTGGTGTGTCAGCTACTCTACCAAGCTTTGTATGGTCTGCATCTTGCTGAGGGTGCACTCTGTCCCTTCATCCAATTTGTTGATGAATAAGTTGAATACCCAGCACTGACACCTGGGGGACACCACTAGCCACAGGCCTCCAACTAGACTGCACTATTGAGCACAACCCTCTGAGCTCTGCCATCCAGCCAGTTCTCGATCCACCCCACTGTCCACTCACGGATCCCACACTTCCAGAGCTTGCCCAGGAGGATGTTATGGGAAACAGTGTTGAAAGCCCTGCTGAAGTCAAGGTAGACAACAACATCCACTGCTCTCCCCTCATCCAACCAGACAGTCATCTCATTGTAGAAGGCAATCAGGTTGGTTAAACACATTTAAATGTGAACATTTATAGTTTGCCTTTTTTTTTTTTTTCTTCCAAAAATACATTTACGAATACAGCAAACTTGCAAAGGTTTGTGCACATTAATAAATATTTATTTTAAAATTGCATAGTATTCTGATTTGACACTGTTGCGAATACATTACCAATATCTATGACTAAAATAATAGCTCTGAAATTTAGTGTTGATAATATTCTGGGAATCATCTTGAAGACATACCACATTGTCTCATTTTTCAAAGAAGTTTTCAGGTACAGGAAAAGCCTAAAAGGGAATAAATGTAATATCCCTCAACATGCCCTGCCATTTCAGAAGCAGAAATTTTGAGAAAAAAATTTGAATTGCAGTGTGTCATAAATAGCAACAAATATCTGACACCACAGTAAAAGTCCTATCTAGTTTAGGTGTTTCCTAGTATGTGTGACTACAATATTACAATGTAATATTATAGTGTAATAATTACACATAATTAAAAATAAATAAATAAAAACTCCAGAAACAAGATTCTTTTCCCTTGCTTTGTTGTAGATTTCTCTAAGGGAAAGGAAGGGAAGGCTTTTTTTTTTTTTTTTTTAAGTATATTTCCTTATCTGAGCACTGCTAATTTTGAATTATCACCAAAGGACTTTTTCATGTGGCTACATCTATGACAACTATCTGTAACTGAAGAGTGATCCTGAAGAGACCAGGTAAAGTAAAACATCTGTACTTTCCTAAGAAGACCTACTGCCACGCAAATACAATTTTACCTAAACTTAAGGAGTAGCAAATCTCCATGAGCAGCAAGGCTGGCAGATCTTTAAAAAGCAGCCAACATTTATTCAGTGAGTAAAAAAGAAATGAACTGACAACCACAACAATAACAGCAAGAAGAAGAAGAGCCCAGGTCACATATTCAAAATCTAATACCCAATTCAATACCTGTATTTTGCTTATTTTTCTTTAATGAAGGTGTGTCCAATTAAGAGATTCTTGCTGGTTTTATGACAAGCTTACATCAGAAATGAAATAAACGGGGCAGATCCTTTGAAAGTCTCATAGACTAAGACAACAGTGAATTTCAGAGTTCCCCATTTGCTAATGTTGTGGGTTCAAGGGGGAAGAGAAGTGCCAAAGCTGATGTCAGCAGCCATCCATATGGCAAAGGAGAAGCAGAATCCCCGAAATCCCTTTGAATAGCTTACCAAGTGCTATTTTAAACATAAAGGTGAAGGGTGCACTCGGAGAGAAGCATTCACTTCTTCATCAGACACAACACAGCCAACAAAGCTGTCACCTCCACCACTCCCACAGCCACCAGTGTCACCATTTGCAGTTCCACTGCGAGCATCTTCAGTGCCTCAATCATCTATGATACTGCCCCCTCCATCATCAACACCAATGAATTTCTCACTATTACTGCTCCTGATACAAGTCTAGCCAGCAGCCCTTTTAAACACCTTTGAGCCTCTCCTACTCTTTCTCTCACATTGAAACATTTCAGCTGACAGTCTATTTTTTAAACACTCAAGTGCTGGCTTTTAAAGCATTTGATGTCTCTAGCATTTCAGCCCCTTCCTTCACACCTTCTGCTCATAGGGCCAAGTGACATGTGAGGAATTTCTTTTGGTATCCAAAAAAAATATCCTTTGTTTTCTTTTCACAAGAATTCACCTCATGCTCATGTTTAGCAGGAACACAACGAAAGGCAAATAAACTTTTTACAGTATTATCAGAAAATATCAACACAGTGCATGCACAGAATTTCTGAAAGACAAAGGACTTATCAGTATTAAAAATGTCTTTAATTTATTAAAACTGGAAATTTGCCAGAATGGCTTGCTCGTTAATTTAAACATTGAACACAGACCTTAAATTGCTGTTTGTGAGACTTTTGAACATCAGAGATGTTTTTTTCTTGTACTTATCTGCATGTATTTTTAAGTCAAGAGAGCCATTAGACAAATTAAGTTTTATTATTCAGCTCAAAAATATGTATGTTGCCTTTCTTGCTGAATATTAAATCTGTTGTATAGCTTTTTCACAGGATCTGTGAAACTGCATAATAACAGAGTGAATCAATGAGGCTAAAATTAAATGGGAATACATATATGTATATATACATTCCACATCAGCAGCTGTTTACATAAACTGGACATTTCTTCCCTGTTTGTAAAAGCTGGTCACAAACACAAGTACCTCAATCCATGCATATCTTTAGAATAAATTATGCATTTCCCTAATGGGCATAAGAACTAGGAAAACAAGGTGCCATCATTAATTTGAAACACAATAAGTTCAGGGAAACTTATCTGTCCTAGCAAACTGAAAATTCTTGCAAACCCACTATTAAATGTCAAAATGTACAAAACAGCTCTCCTTTGACTAGAGGACAGGGTGGATGTGTATGTCTGAGTTCTGATTTCTGAGCTCAGTAGATTTCACTTTGGTGTTAATGGGACTTCCACACTGAAGACTACAATGACATTCACGTTTTCATCTTTTTTTTTTTCTTTTTTTTTTTTTTAATTTGTTCAGTACTTTGTTAGAGTCCATACCATTTTGCATGAAAATATGCTCTCTTTTAGAACATCTCCCCAGAGCTTAATGCTGCTGTGTAGATCCCAGTGTAATTCAGTGTAATTACCCATGGGTATCACAGCTCCTGGTTCAGGCTCTTTCTAGAATCAGGAATCTACATTTATGGTCTTTAATCAGATAACACTCAGAAGAATTTGAAGATATTATAAAACTTTAGAGAAAATATTTGATTAGTCCAACATTGGACTAGAGGTCTTTTCCAACCTGAATGATTCTGTGGTTCTGTTAGTCTTCAAGAAAAAGACTAATCAATAGTCCTCAGAATATTTGGTGATATAAGGTACCTTCAGAAGAGCTAATTGTCACAGATTTGACACTCACTTGTTTTTTTAAAATCTGGCTATTTTAAGCTATTTCAATCTGGGCTAGAGAAGTAATTAACAGTTTCCAAATGTCTTTGACACTGAAGAGAGTAAGTCATTCAGACTGGTAATATATGAAATAGACCAAGAATCTGACCCTATCTATTTAGGTAGGTAGGAACCTCAAGGGAAAGAAGTGGCAAACTATCATCCGTCTTCCTCAGTCCTTCATTGGACTGAGCTGTTTCCATGAACTCAGAAAACATGACTTCATATTTCTGCAAAATCACATTATGATCAAGTCCAATAACAATATACATAAAATCATATATTCCCAGCCTCTTGGTAATGCAGTTTTTTTTGAACTATGCCTTGATAAAATTTTATTATTCATCTGAGTTTGTCCATCCTCACTTTAGGAAACTTTCCACTTGGGATATTTTGATAAAAATTATGACTTTAATTCCAAACTAACATGTGATGGTTAATTTTTTTTTGTTTTTTCCAAAATAAAATACCAAGTTCAAAATCTGAGGTCCCATATCTCTCTGACTATTTGATGTGCAACACAGGAAGAAAGATCAGATGACTGAAGGAGCACAAGGAAAACAAACAAATGCAGAGACTGGGTGTCGATGAAGTAAACATAATGGTAAATTCCTAAAACAAATTAGGACAGTTTATAGCACACTGGAGCACACTAGCCTTATCCCATATATAATTTTTTTATGAGACTCAGCTGCACCTTCACTTTACAGGAGCAAATTGAAAGCTCATTTAGAACCTGAGATATCCACAGATATTGCTGACTGTCAGAAAATACAGCCTCAGAACAGTAGCATCACTCACAAAATGGTGCTCACCACCTGCAGTGTTTCAATTTGACTTTTGTTTCTATAAAGGATGACATGTGAAACATCACTGTGGGATACAAGACATTTTTGGCTAACTGCTACAGCACAACTGTCTCGTGACCACCATTTCTGCAGTGTTGATTATCTGCTCAAGGTGTATGCATGCCTACGCACCCTTATACTACACACCTGCTATGCTAATGTCTCATTAAGACTTGTCCTCATGCATTTTTTCCTCTCTTTTTAATTTGTTTGATGTTCTTCAAACCTCACACTCAGAAGGAAGTCATGCAGGTTTAATATGAAGGTGATCCTCTCATGTGAAGAACCAATAACCCTGTTTTTTACAGGGCAAGGGGATGGTAAAGCAGTTTTGCAGCTTCAGATACCCTCCCGGCAGAATAAACAATGACAATAGGGCAAATTCAGGCCTTTCTGTGTGGATCTTAACAGCTAGCTGTGCTAACTAACTTCACTTCTGACCCAAATTGTTACTTTAACCCAAGTCCAACTTTCATCTTTTCCATATATGATGAGGCCCTTGAAAAGAAGATAAAGAGATCCAACTTATATTTATTAGTCACTGAGCTAACCCCTTGTTAACAAGGCTGATGCTGCAGTGGGAGAGAAATACACAATACCTCAGAAGTAGGCTAGTGGTGCCAACGGACCATTCCCTGTGTTTTTTTTCTATCATAAACCCAGTTGGACTAAAATTTCAAGTTTTGCCTACAGGCACCTTTATGTCACCAGTGAGTTCCTTCCATACTCTGCCTGGGTGAGTGGGACTAATTTCCTTCTTGCTCATTGCCTGTTCACCTCACACACAGATTTTTGACAGTCTGTCCTAGATGGTCTTCTAATTTGGCCCAGCTCTCTACTGATGCTTGCTGGCCCATGAACCTTCACTTCACTGTCATTCTCATGATCCTTCACAATGACGACTTTATGGATTGTCTCTTGTAGTCACCTAAATTTTTACATCCTCTTATGAGTCTAAGGACCTAAGTGTATAAAAGATAACATTCTAAACGTGATTCATGCATATCAATGACAGTCCTTCTTGAAAGATAAGTTCCACCCAAACAAATCACTTTACAGGATCAGGGCGCTAAGTTTTAACTGAATATCTAACAAAAAAAACTATCACCTTTCTTCATTTCTCTAAGGAAGCTGATTCACCTTCATAACTCTCTGCTGTGGGCATTCATTTACCATTCTGACATAATCTAGTGCCTCACTGCATGATGCTGATGATGTTTTTGTCAATGTGAAGAATGCAGTACAATTGTTGCAGAAATTGTCTGAGAAACTGAGACCTTAATATGTACCATCTGTTTTACAAAAAAGCTCAATGTGGTAATGCATTTGCAATACCAGAAGCAATATCTCTAAGACATGAAATGAACATATGCTGTCTAAGAGCCTTCAGGCTGACATTGAAAAAGAGAAAAGATAGTACTTCAAGGCAAATATTGTCCCAGTAGAAAGACTGCCAGAACCAATATGGCTCAGTCTATTGACAAGTCTCTGGTGAACAACATCATATAAAGACATGCACATTGTTATGGGTTGTACAGGTCTATGCCCCATTTTTTTTAGCTTGGGAAAAAAGTAGAGAACACCTTCACTGTCACACTGGCTATTCTCTTGTTTCAGATCAACAGATGTTGTCAGATGAAGACATCCTATCCATTATTCTTTGATTAACTGATTTTTTAAAACAAGTCAATGAAACTCACACTAACTTCTTGTACTAGATTAAGTAAGCAGCCTGCCTGGAAGAAAAGCACAACTGAAAGAACCCTATGCTTTCTAGTGTTTTCTTTTATTTTCTTTCATATTTTTTTCTTCCAAATTAATACATTTTATGCATGAAGATATCTGTGCTTCTGAAGCTAAAATGGTGTTGAAAGCACAATAGCTAGTAATGAATATTATACATGCCAGAATATACAGTAATTTTATTCTAAAGTCTGTTATCCTTAAATGAAAGGATCTAAGTTGTCCTGTCAGCCACAGTTTATACTGACATAATCTAAAATCCATATTGCTTTCAGAGAAGACATAAACAAAAAATGCTATGTTACATTACGAAGAATTGGCTATCTTCTTGTAAAGACATAATTGTTTTCCATGATTAAAAATAAAAAATAGCATGTAACCTCCTCTAATTTTGCCAAATCAGACAAATTCTCTGATTATCACTCTTCCAAAGACATTTTGGTTTGCTGGATTTTGGAGAGGGGGGAATACATAAAGGCATTTATTAAATAATTCATACACTAAGCATTTAGTTTTGCAAGCAATTTTTAGACGAAGGGGAAGGAATTATTGTAATCGTATATGTGAATTTGCTGCTGTCCATAATAACGTCAATACCTCTCACAATCTGAAGGAATCTAGCCAATTCCTTTTGAAGTTAATGGCAGAGTTCTTTCATCAGGGGTTCCATTAAATATATTTTTTTCTCCTGTGTTCCCCGCCCCCCTCCCCCCCCCCCTTTTTTTTTCTTGTTATTTAGACTGCTTAAGGATTTTTAAAGACATTACTTGATTTGTCTGTTTAGAAGACTTCCTTCAAGTTTTAGGGTATTACCCCATCAAGCTTCATTAAAGATACATCATCTTAAAACTCAAGTAACACAACACAAGGTGAGCCCAGTGTTTGTAGACCTAGAATGTACATGATAGAACTTCATGGCTTCACACCTAAAGATGGCTGCAAACTTACTAAATTCTTGCAGGCAAATGGGGATTTAGGAAATCCACAGCATTTCTTCTGTGGATTTTATTAGTTCCACAGGAGGGAGTCTTTCTTCTACAGATTATAGACGCTACAAGCACAGTAAAGAAGCTCGTAAACAGTTCTTGAGGAAGCTACCCTTCTTTAGATCTCAGAAACTCTGCAGGAGGTAGCTCTTCTGCTGCAGATCTTAGAAGCCCAGGCTATTTTAAGTACAGGATAATTCTAATTAACTACACCATCAATTATGTCAAACAAAGGCACAATCACTGACCTTTCATTAAAGGAAAAGCTATCAAAGCAGCACTTTTTAAACTATGTGAGGAAGGAGGAGTAAAGGATGACCTCATTTTACCATCTCTGGAGACTGTGGTGGATACAGACATCAAAAGAGTGGGGGAATCTAGTAGCAACCTGGTTGTTTCTCTGTCATGTGGTCAGTGGTATGTTCTTTAATGGGACGATTCTTCCAGTAAATGGGCCTGAAGTTTGGTAAGCTCAAGACCAACATAGTCATTTCTTTCTATAAAGCTTTTTCTACAACCAGAAGAATAAGCCGCATTCAAATACAAACCCAATATGCAAAAACTCGAATATTCACGTTTTACATAACAGCTGCTGGGAGAACCAGCAAAAAAAATTTAAAATTGAGAAAACAGTAGAAAACATAATTTCTTTTAAAAAAAATATGGGCAAAAGGCTTTGTTACTACACATACTTACAACAGGAATTAATAGTATAATTATTACTAATATACTGTATGTATAAAAAAACCTTGTAGATAAGCAAATGAAATATTGAAGACTGACCTTGAAATGTTGAACAATGAAGACTGAGAACCAGCGGAGTTTAATGTTTTTGTGGAAATACTGGAGAATATTTTGAGATCCATAAAGCTCATCATGCTTTAGAATACTTAAAAAAAAAAAAAAAAAGTTTTCTTATTTAGGAATTTCAGTCATTTTAAATATAGTTTTCAATGTCCTGTCCTGTTAAACCTGTTAACATTGTTTAAATGAACAGACAACTGTGTTTTGAAGCACTGTTTTTTCTTAACTAAACTTTCTGTCTGTGAATATTTTAAAATCAATATAAAATAAATTTAAAACACTGCCAACAAAGCAGCCGAATGGGTTGTGTCAAAAACTACAATGAATGAATTTCCAATAAGTCCTGCCATTGAAGTCTACAGTATGAAAAACAGGGAGAAGATGATATATAATGCCTCCATCTATTATCTCCAAGTGCTTCCAAAAACAAGAAACCCTGTGAATATAAAGCTTTTTAGAAACAGAACTTGGAGAACAAATGTTGCTTCTATCTATGATCTCAATTGCTGTCTAGATGTGCTTAATTCTCTCCATTAAATATCAAAGGAGTGTAAACCTTTAACAGGACTAGTGTTAAGGAGACTTAATCCAGGCATCTCTAACTGCAAGGATTTAACAATTTTAACAGATAAAACTTGACCTTTCATAAACAATAAAATGAACTGAGAACTGAAGGTCCACACTGCTATGCCCAGACAACTCAGACTTGATCTGAAAAACACTTTAATACCCTCCTACATATCATAGCCAGAATAGGGACATTGGAGGTAGAATCTGTTGAGGCTCAAGTAAAATACATGGAAACCATTTCGGTGAGAATGAGAAGCTAGAATTTTATCAACTCTTGAGAAAAATTGACTGGGGAATGAGAATAGGTGGTACCAAAAATGGAAGAAATAAATCAAATAATGGACAGGATGACGTCCTCATTACCGAAAAGTCTGAGTGTGAATTCATCTCATCTAACATCAACTGTTAGTTGTTAATAAGTTAGTTGCTTAAGCTAATCATCTAGGCTCTCTCTCTAATCAATGGAGAGAAGTAGACACATCCAGAGAATAATCAATCCTGTCTACTATATATATATTGGGATGGGATGAATTAGCTCTGGAAGAACCTAACTCTCTACATTGACTGTAGTGGAAACCTGGATGATTTGCTTAATCTGAATGCCTGTCTTTTAACTTGTTAAAGTTAAATAAAATGAACAATTGTTTGCACTCTGAGGAAGAAGCAGAGGGCTTCAGTAAATTTCACTGATCTTCCCCTCACTCCTCCTCCCCCTCATTCCCATAAATATCTGCTTTGCTGACTACTTTATCCATATTGTTAAAAAGACTGGAGAATATCTTCAATTTCTCTAACAATTTGGTATCATCTCTATCCCCTGGTTTGCCAAAAGCTCATATTGCACAACATACTGCAATTGCTGCTCTGAAATGCTTCATTTGAGTCTTGAACTGCTAGTGTTATTATCGCAAATAACTGCTCTATGCCATCCACTTTCAGTGGCACTGGGACTGTACGACTGCAAGTGTCTGTTCAGATTCAGGGAAAAGTAGTTTTTCATTGCAAATCTAACCCAAAAGCTAATACAAGCCATATATATATATAATATATATATATATTATATATATATTATATATATATATAATATATATATTATATATACATATATATATACACACATATTCTTAAATATATATATATATTTATAATATTATATATATATATTAAATAAATTTATATATATTATATATATATATTTATATATATATATATATATTTAAGGAAAGACTTTAAGGAAAGATATTTAAGGAAATGCTAAAGCATCACAGAAGGATGCCTGTCTATCTACGGCACATTTTTGGGAAGACGAGCTAATAAGCAATTGATGGTAGGTAAATATTAATCTGTGCTGGAGTCTGGTACAGTGCTCTTTTCAGGAGACAAAGAAGGACTAAATGTGCAGGTATATTGCCCATGGACCTGCAAATGCTGAATAACAGCATCTGTAGGAATAAGACAGATTCTCACTTGCTCTACACCGTGTGGCTACACATACAGTAATGTGTGAATTACATGTGAAAGAAAAGGTCTACATAGAACGGTAATGGGAGAGGTCATTTAGCATGGTTTAAAGTGAAAGTCCCTCCAAAAAATATTCTAGATGTGGGCAGATAATACTTTCTCCAGCACAAGGTTACACAGAGAAGAGCAGAAATGAATAAAAACATTGCAGAGATAGGACCACATAGGCTGAGGATTAAGGATCTGGTCACTCACCTTAGCAGAAATGCATGGTCCAGCATGTGGTTGAAGAAATGTGACATAACCGATGGCCACAGATTCCTCTGTGTATATTTGCAGTTGCATTTTGCTCTGGTCTATATTTTATATGCTACATTATTCCGTACTTCCAATATATTTTAATGAATACTTTAAAGTTGGGGAATATCAAGAAATCTTTATTATTATTAATTTAACCTCTCCTTTTTTCTTTTTTTTTTTCTTTTTTTTTTTTTTTTTTTTCTATTTTATAGGACTGGCTTCCTTTTTCTTGGAATTTAAAAGTTGACACATATACTTAAAATTTTTCTTCACTACCTCTGTCATCACTGTTGTCACAAATGTAGAGGAAAAAAAAAATCTTTGTATTGGTTTGAAGTTAAAAAGCAAGGAAAACATTGTCCAGGAAAACATGCACAACAAATGAGTTTTTTTTGTTTGTTTGTTTGTTTTCTTTTTCTAATGTGAAACCTGCATTTTGAAGATAATTTTCTTCAGATTTTCCTCTGATGAACTGAACTCTTGTTCTTCAACATCTGAATTTTATTATTTGTGATAATGAGCACTGTTGAACATGTGGGAAGATTTAGATCAAGTGAGACAGCAAGCCAAACCTGAACTTTGACCCTCTCTTCCAGCCTCCTTCATGATGTGCTTGCTACCTAGTAGGTTTTATAGAACAGCTCATTTTTAAAATGATTTTTCTTTTTTTTTTTTTCTTTCTCCATTCAAGAATAACTAAAAACAAAACAAAAACAACAACAACAACAAAAAAAAAACAAATTTATGTTGTTTCTGGTTTACAGCAAGGTACTTCACACACTACTATTTATTGTAATTGGCCAGAATACAATTACAGTTGCTGTTGTTCATTCTGTCACTGAGTATATGTAACCTGTACAATGAACTGTAGTGGGTCAAATAGTGGTGACTAATAAGACTAATAAGACTTATTCTATGTTGGAGCCAACAAATCCTTTATCAGTACTTCAACCATTCTGCTTACGTGGCCTCATTGTTAAGATTATGCCTTTCATCTATGGGAACTAATCCCTTTCATATACAATTTTAGCAAGAAGCTTATAAAATGTGTGTTAAAGCAGTATTGACTTGTCCAACAATAAAAAGTACAATTAGGCTTCCAACACAGAGCATTTCTAATTTGCATAAAAACCTCTCTAACCTATTCCTTTTACTGCAGAATATAACCATGAGGTTACATTCTGTACCATGCACTGGTAATTTACTGTAAAATTAGTAGATAGCTGTACCTGTGTAATAGTGTTCACTTTCTTTGTGCAAATCTTTTAAAAGTGAATTTACATGCCGAATGTATCAATAGGAAATAATATTAAAGGTCATTACATTGAACGGCCAAGTACAAAGGGTTCTTTTAATAATATCCCATAATGCAGTAACTCAGGACTCACTTACTGAGAGTACCTATCCTGATAGAGCCATGGGTAGGGTCACACAGTAGACTTAGTTTTATCATACTTTGCAGTTGCAATAGCTCATTTTCATAATGTACTATTTAAGCAAGAAGCTTATAAGAACCGTAGAAAAGTAATAATGACCAGTCTGTGAATAGAAATGTATAAATAGTTAGGCTTCCAACACTAAGCATTTCCATCTAAGAAGATTACTTAATATCCTTTTTGCAAAATTTCTCATTTCCATAACCAAATAGGTGCTATTGTCTATTCACTCTCCAACTACTACAACTCTTTATAACACTACAGGAATTTATTTTCTGTGTGTACTTTGGAATATATTAAATTAGATTTGTAAAGTGCATGCCAAGTAGTAAATAATAGTAAGACACAATTCATATGGGATTTAGATTCACTGGAATTATCCAAAAGAAAATCAGAAGAATGGGTTACTTGCCATTACTGCTTCTTCTTACAGAGAGTATAGAAATTCTTCATGACTAGAGATGATTAGCCTTCTCTTCACTTACTTAATAAAGAACGGTATTTCTTTACCAAGGTAACACAAGATGACATTGCCTCAGGTCACTGCAGAGCATGTCATATCATGTAACACAACATCACCTGATGTAACCTGATCCAACAGGCCATGTGCCTGTTGCCTGTTTGTAGAAAATACCACTTTTTCAGAAGAGAGGACATGTCGAAGTAGATAATGTTAGCTCTACTTCTGAGTCTTGTGTTCACAATTAACTTGGAGTCCAAATCACAATGAACAGGAATAATTTCCTATTCAGTTTTTCAGTGTTACCTATACTGTACTGAGTAATTTCTATAGCTGCTTAGATTACAGACAGTTTAAACATGCTCAGTGAAATTAATTTATCCCTTCTCCCTCCCCTTCCCCCCCCCCAAAAAAAAAGACAGAACTGAACTCATCAAGACAGTAAAACCACCAACCACTCTATTTTTATGTATCTTGAGAACATGTCAGTCTGTCCATTTCTAGATCAGCACAATTCTCCATTATGCTCTTTTTCATATTTTACAAAAATTACAATCACATTGTAAATAGTAAATATTCTAATTTGTTCCATTATTAAGACAAGGAAAAGCTAATCAGTAGCAAAATCTTAAAAGTGATATGTTACTGGTCAAATGATTACACAGCCAATGAACTTTTAAAATGTCTAATCTGAGCTGTCACTGTAAAGTTATTTTATAAAAAAACAACAACAACAACAAACCACATACTTCTAAATATCTTAAGGCACTACTTTTGAAGCCATAATCCTCTTGAACTTCTTGCTGTAATAAACACCAAAAGCTAAGGAAAAATATTGTAGAAATCAATTGTAAGAGAAAAATAAACTAACATTACTCTAACATAATAAGTAGGAAACCTAATTAAATTTTAACGGTGTTTGAAAGATTTGCTGTGCTAATTAGATAAAATAGCATAAATTTCTCTCATGTTCATGTAATGAAACGCTAAACATAATATGGAGAAAATTACCCCAAATCTTCCTGACACTGCAAACTAAGTTCAACAACAAATTTATTTTTACTATGTCCCTCAAAAGAAAAAAAAAAAAGTATATTCATGAGATGAAGGAAGGAAGGAAGGAAGGAAGGAAGGAAGGAAGGAAGGAAGATGCTACCTTTTAATAAAGATAATAGTCTGCTAACATAACTGATAAATAACGCATAACTACATAACTTTCTTGTTATTGCCTTACTCTTTCAAAGTTTTGCCCTGTTCTGTTATAGTTATTTTACTGTAAGATATCGTTCTTTAAACTAGGCAAGAAGTGGGACGGGGCTCAAACAAGGCTTGGAGCCGTGCCGGGGGAAACAATGGCTAGGCTGGGGAAGAAGGCGATGGCCCAGCTGAAGTGCATCTACACTAATGCACGCAGCATGGGTAACAAACAGGAGGAGCTGGAAGCCATCGTGCAGCAGGAAGGCTACGACTTGGTTGCCATCACGGAGACGTGGTGGGACCGCTCCCACGACTGGAGTGCTGCAATGCCTGGCTATCGGCTCTTCAGGAGGGACAGGCAGCACAGAGGGGGTAGTGGCGTGGCTCTCTACATTACAGAATCTTTTGATGTTGTGGAACTCCAGGCTGGGAATGATAAGGTTGAATCCCTGTGGGTTAGGATCCGCGGGAAGGCCGGCAAGGCTAGCGTCCTGGTCGGGGTCTGTTATAGACCGCCGAACCAGGATGAGGAGACGGATGAGGAGTTTTACAGGCAACTGACAGAAGTTGCAAAATCGTAGGCGCTTGTCCTTGTGGGGGACTTCAACTTCCCGGATATATCCTGGAAACACAACACGGCACAGAGAAAGCAGTCTAGAAGGTTTCTGGAGAGCGTGGGAGATAGCTTCCTGACGCAGCTGGTCAGTGAACCTACCAGGGGTGGTGCCCCGCTAGACCTTCTCTTCACAAACAGAGAAGGACTGGTGGGAGATGTGGTGGTCGGAAACTGTCTTGGACAGAGGGACCACGAAATGGTAGAGTTCTCTATTCTTGGCGAGGCCAGGAAGGGGACCAGTAAAACTGCCGTCTTGGACTTCCGGAGGGCTGACTTTGAGCTGCTCAGGACGCTGGTTGGCCGAGTCCCTTGGGAGGCGGTTCTGAAGGGCAGAGGAGTCCAGGAAGGCTGGGCGCTCCTCAAGAAGGAAATCTTAACGGCACAGGAGCGGTCCGTCCCCACGTGCCCAAAGACAAGCCGGCGTGGAAGAAGACCGGCCTGGCTCAACAGAGAGTTGCGGCTTGTGCTTAGCAGAAAAAAGAGGGTTTATAATCTTTGGAAAAAAGGGCGGGCCGCTGAGGAGGACTACAAGGATGTAGCGAGGCTGTGCAGGGAGAAAATTAGAAAGGCCAAAGCTCATCTGGAGCTCAACCTGGCTACTGCCGTTAAAGACAACAAAAAATCCTTTTACAAATATAGCAACGCGAAACGGAGGACTAAGGAGAATCTCCATCCTTTACTGGATGTGAGGGGAAACCTAGTTACTAAGGATGAGGAAAAGGCTGAGGTGCTTAATGCCGCCTTTGCCTCAGTCTTTAGCGGCAATACCGGTTGTTCTCTGGATACCCAGTGCCCTGAGCTGGCGGAAGGGGATGGGGAGCAGGATGTGGCCTTCGCTATTCATGAGGAAATGGTTGGCGACCTGCTAAGGAGCTTGGATGTGCGCAAGTCGATGGGGCCGGATGGGATGCACCCGAGGGTACTGAAAGAACTGGCGGAGGAGCTGGCCGAGCCGCTTTCCATCATTTATCGGCAGTCCTGGCTATCGGGGGAGGTCCCAGTTGACTGGCGGCTAGCCAATGTGACGCCCATCTATAAGAAGGGCCGGAGGGCAGACCCGGGGAACTATAGGCCTGTCAGTTTGACCTCAGTGCCAGGAAAGCTCATGGAGCAGATTATCTTGAGGGTCATCACGCGGCACTTGCAGGGCGAGCAGGCGATCAGGCCCAGTCAGCATGGGTTTATGAAAGGCAGGTCCTGCTTGACGAACCTGATCTCCTTCTATGACAAAGTGACGCGCTTGGTGGATGACGGAAGGGCTGTGGATGTGGTTTACCTTGACCTCAGTAAGGCTTTTGACACCGTTCCCCACAACATTCTCCTCAAGAAACTGGCTGCTCGGGGCTTGGACTGGCGTACGCTTCATTGGGTTAGAAACTGGCTGGATAGCCGGGCCCAGAGAGTTGTGGTGAATGGAGTCAAATCTGGTTGGAGGCTGGTCACAAGTGGTGTCCCCCAGGGCTCGGTACTGGGGCCAGTCCTCTTTAATATCTTTATCGATGATCTGGATGAGGGCGTCCAGTGCACCCTCAGTATGTTTGCAGATGACACCAAGCTAAGTGCGTGTGTCGATCTGCTCGAGGGTAGGAAGGCTCTGCAGGAGGATCTGGAGAGGCTGGAGCGATGGGCTGAGGCCAACTGTATGAAGTTCAACAAGGCCAAGTGCCGGGTCCTGCACCTGGGGCGCAACAACCCCAAGCAGAGCTACAGGCTGGGAGATGAGTGGTTGGAAAGCTGCCTGGCCGAGAAGGACCTGGGAGTATTGGTTGATAGTCGGCTGAATATGAGCCAGCAGTGTGCTCAGGTGGCCAAGAAGGCCAACAGCATCCTGGCCTGTATAAGAAGCAGTGTGGCCAGCAGGTCTAGGGAAGTGATTGTGCCCCTGTACTCGGCTCTGGTGAGGCCGCACCTCGAGTACTGTGTTCAGTTTTGGGCCCCTCGCTACAGGAAGGACATGGACGTGCTCGAGCGAGTCCAGAGAAGGGCGACCAAGCTGGTGAGGGGTCTGGAGAACAAGTCTTACGAGGAGCGGCTGAGGGAGCTGGGCTTGTTCAGGCTGGAGAAGAGGAGGCTCAGGGGCGACCTTATCGCTCTCTACAGTTACCTTAAAGGAGGCTGTAGAGAGGTGGGGGTTGGTCTGTTCTCCCACGTGCCTGGTGACAGGACGAGGGGGAATGGGCAAAAGTTGCGACAGGGGAGTTTTAGGTTGGATGTTAGGAAGTACTTCTTTACCGAAAGGGTTATTAAGCATTGGAACGGGCTGCCCAGGGAGGTGGTGGAGTCACCATCCCTGGAGGTCTTTAAAAGACGTTTAGATGTAGAGCTTAGCGATATGGTTTAGTGGAGTACTTAGTGTTAGGTCGGAGGTTGGACTCGATGATCTTGAGGTCTCTTCCAACCTAGAAATCTGTGTCTGTGTCTGTGTCTGTGTCTGTGTCTGTGTCTGTGTCTTTGCTCCTTTTTATTGTATAGTACTTCTTTGGGAGCCTCATGAAGAATAATAACTAATTTAATAATGATTCTTCTTATTATAATTGGTCATGTAGGAACTGCAAGTTCAAGACCTACGTTGCTTGTTATTTTATGTCAATTCTTAAAAAGAAATGTATTTATGTTGTTTTAGCATTCTCTCTCTCTGATATATATATATATATGTACATTACGTAAAATATGTATGAGGATTCCCGGTGAAGTAATTACAACTGAATACTAATAATTTACAGAAACTGAAGTTCCCAGGAGCAGGAAACTGCTCTTGGGTATCCAAAATCCCTTTTTTTCATCTGGAGTTTATTGGTTTGGCAAGCAGGAGTGTGATAAGAAGAAGTGCAAAATTAGAGGGTTGTTTTTAAAATATGGCTCTTATTCAGCCCCACATCATGCTCAAAAATCACTGCTTAACAAATATGAGAACAATTGAAAAAGCTAGATCTGAATGCTTTTTATATTTGAAGCAAACCCCAGTCACTGTATCTGAACATCTAATTTGATAAAGCTGCAATTTGTATCTGAACTTTGCATCCTAGGCATGTTTAGTTTAGAAACATTAAATTAGTTTTAATCCTCAGCAGTGAAAACCTTCCACCATTCAATGCTGGTAGCAATATACAAAGGCATGAGCAATACAATCACCTCAGAGGAAATGCTGCTTTACTATTTCTCCTCAGTTTGACCCTTGCTAGCATGCATGAATCAAATCAAGAGCTTGAAGATTTTGCAGACCTGGATTAACATATTTGCAAGGATCAGTTGGATTTTCACAAAGAGAGCAGATATGGAAAGAAAAACTCTTTGTTTTTTATGGAAAGTCTGATAAACATGTGGTCAACACCTGGATTTTAAAGGGATTCTATTCTTGCTCAATAAAAGTACAATGGCCACCTTCTGAGGCATTTGAACAATAAAACAAGATGATAGTAACAAAAAGAGCTGCCACATGTTGTTTTCTTCACCTCTTTGATTTTGTTTAATAACAATGAATTAACTTTTAAAAACAAAAGGGTAAAATAACAGGTTTAAAAGAAAAAAGAGAAAAAAAACATGAAATGTGCATTAAATCATAGGAACATATGTACTATGAAGCATATGTTTTCCTGATAAACATTTTATACTGTGAAAATATCAGTGAATGAATTTCCTTACGACAGTGTTTTGCATCTTTGAAATGCTGATAAAACTGCCGTATGTGAATGATATAAAATTAATGCTTAGTAGAGTATCTGCATATCCCACTGACCTCTGCAGGGTTAATGAGAGTAAATTCTGTCCTTTAAGCATAAAATACTGCTGTTTAGTAGGGGCAAATATATGCACAAGAAATTGCACTAAATTAGGATTGAGTTCTTACTAGTTTTTCTGCCAGGGTACACTGGAAGAAAGGCAAAAGGCATCTCCATACTAACATAGCTCTCAGTAATCAGGATATGCATGGGCATAGCAGCCCTTTTGCAGTCACTGGACTACTGTCCCTATTCAGCTTGTACAGTGAATTGGAATTACTATCTTTTTGCTCTGAACTATACAGAAAATTTAACGCTGCCACCACAAACGCATGGACTCAGGTAAGACAGCATGTGGCCTATTTGTAGATTGTCTTTTTATATACCAGCCATCATGTCTCAAGGCTGCTCAGATTGACTGCTTTAGGAAATATAACAACCTCCCTTAAGGAAGCAAATGGAGACTAGCTTCATTTTAGATATCTAACTTTTAATATTCTGATGATAGATGAGACAAATCCCATTTGAAAAGGTGGCACTCTGGGGCCTTGTTTTCACCTGTGCCAATGAGTGCAAGGCATTCACCAGTCCAGGCTCCCAACCAGCCAAATCAAGGAACTTGCAGGAGTATACCACAACTTTAATATGGGAAATTAGTACAGGATGGTGCAAAGCTTGCTTCCACTCTGTATTGAAGTTTAACTCTTTCCTAAAGAGAGGTCTGGCATGTTTTCCTAGAATTGCAGTGTTATGCCTACAGAGATCTAGATCTGGCCTGAAGTTCTTGTGAATAGCAGTAGTTTTAAGAGTTTATATCTAAAAATAATTCACTTGACAATATATATATATATATATATTTATATTTCAAGTAGCATATTGTTTCCAAAACTCATATAGTTTTTGCCACTGATCTGGAAAATAGACATACAATTAGATGTGAGATTCAGGGAATCAAAATTAATTTCAGTACCTTGTCAATTAGCAGAAAAAAAATGTACAGAATTAACAATCAATTTATAAATTAGAGCGGGAAGCTCAGTGATCTCTATTCTGTTCTACCCCACCACTTCTACGGTAATAAGTATTTTCACTTTATTAAAAACAAAAATCAAACAAACAAAAAAAACTTGCTCGTACGTGCAAAACAGTCTGAATAAGAAAAGAAAAAAAAAAAAAAAGAGGTGAATTCGTTACATAATACAGCAACAAATTTCCAGAGATAACGTATATATTTCAACTAGTATTTTTACTGTGCATTAATACCCTTTCACCTATAATTGAAAGTTACCAGCATCATGTCAGAGTTTTAGCACAGTGCATTTTGGTTTCAGGTAGAACTTCAAAACAGCTAATTATGCAAAATAAAACCATAGAAAGACAGTGTTCCTCCAGTGAGTCAGTGATATATAGGAGCAATGAGACAGCTCAGCTGTTGCTCAAAGTATGATTGCATCACACTTGGAAATCTTATGGCCTGATCCTGCCCCATGCCAATGTGTTCTTTTCACACTTGCTGTATGGACAAAAGAACTCAGAGGGTTAGACCTTTATATATTTCATTGTTTACCTGACGTTTATCAATCTGAAACACTGGCTAACTTGAAAAAGCTCTATTATGGGGAAACACAAAGAACATGAATTTTCCTCTCTGCTATTAACAGATATCATTCACTTTTACTGTAAACATCAAGCTGCCAAGTAACATATCTTTGTAAGCAGAATATTTGAATTAAGCAGCTTTCAACAAAGAAACTATATAGTTGCCAAAGGAACAATGATTTTTATTTCATGTTTAAAGAGGGGTTTACAGACTGAAGCAAACTCGGAAAAAGAAAAACTTTAATGGTAAAAAGATGTAGCTGGCTGTGGGGAAAGAATCAATGTAATTATTATGGGTTTGGTTTTGGAAGCGGTCTGCTTAGAAGAGCGAAAAACTCTTTTCTTTTGAAACCTTTACTTTGTTTCTCAGATTTTGTGGTTTACTCCTGTTATGGACATGTGTAAATTTATATGTAGGACATTATCTCAAGCAATAATATATATTTAAGGCAAGAGAAATGATGGTATTGTCAAATCCAGATGTTAAAATACCATAAAGCAGTTGTAAAAATTATGCTTTTGTTAAAATAACATTTAAAAAATATTATCATTCTTTCATTTGTATTCTCACTTCTGAGGCTTACAAATAACTAAGGTGACAAAGTTGGTTTTTTTGTTTGTTTGTTTGTTTTTTTTAACTTACTTTTTAGAAATAATGATGGCATTCTTATATATTCCTTTGATATCTGGATTTGGTGCCATAAGAAAAAACATTGTAAATGCTGAGTCTTGCCACAATAAAAGCCATTTAAAAGAAAAGAAACCATAGCAGATCATCTGCGAGAATCCAATACTGCAAAATACTGTTTCCAAACTGAAAAATTGTTGAAGTACATGTACTGTGGTAATGGTTTTGCATGTATTATCTACCTCTTATGCTTGAGTATGGTTTCTCCTGAGCAAGCTTTTATTTTCAGTCTTATACATGAAATATATGCCTAAACTAAAAATCAAACTATGTCATATAATGCAGATCTAAATTGACAACAGAAAGTTATAAGTCAATTACAGAATATTTACTTTTATGTACACTGTGCCAGTGGCAAGTCCTCACATTTGGACATGATTATGAACTTTCCTATTCATGAAATCAGATAGATATTTTTTCATATCCAGCATTTCTGAAAATACTGAATGATTTTCTGGAGTACTAATTTTCTCTGCTAATGTAACATGGGGTAGTGATTGCAAAGGGTGGTCCATTTCTTGTTTGAAAGGTTTGTCACATTAGTGAAAGCAAATAAACTCCTAGCCACATTAGCTATAAATTATCAAAATGTTTTGTTTGTTTTCTTCAATAAATCAATCTCTAAACCAACTTGAAATAAATATAAGACAAAGGCAGTCTTACATACGGATCCAGAACTGGAATCTCAAAACGTGGTAAGAATGAGCTACAGCTAAAATAAGGGAACTGAGGGAAGGAAGGAAATCTGAGATCAATGAGTTGCCTGCTGGCTGAACACCCAAAGTTTCAAATACATGGAGAAGCCAAGAAGAAGAAGGAGAGAGGCAATATTTTAGAATTCAAATTCTTGAATGAGATCTACTCAGAAAATATGACTTGATTACAATATGTAGGAACGTATTAGTCCAGTCACTTTTCCCAGATAAATGCACATCACATTTGTTGTAGAACTCCACTTAGACCAACTCTGATAGTGTGTAGTCTTCTGTTCAGCTGGGCAAATTGATCTCACTGTGGTAAGAGAAAATCAGTAAAGTATGTGATTTTAACACAGGACAATAAAATGATTCCACAGTTTTATTCTAAACTTACTGACCGAGCTTCTCTTAATGTGATAAATGTTTATGGATTCTTCTAATTACAAGTCTGCTTTAAAGCTAAGACATAGAGAATATGGCTCTATTTCATAAAGTTTCCAAGGTTTTCCTATAATAATCAATTACCATAATGAGTTTTTTTAAAGCTGCCATTTGTCACTTTCTTAAAATATATAAACTACCCAATATAAAGATAAATAGTTAGAGCCAGCCTGTCCTGAGGCCCTCCACCAAAGACGTCCACTAAATCAAAATCAACTGGGAAACCTGTTGGACTTTATTTCAAAGTCAATCCTTCTTGAGCTAAATAAAAATCTGTAGAAAACAAGTGTAACTTTATGGCAGGAAACACCACTTTCTTAACAGAACCTTAAAAAATGTTGATCTTGATCCTTAAAACTGAATTCAGCATTGCTTTGAAAGAAAACTGAGACCTGTGTACAGCAGGATTGGAGAAATCATTCGCCATGTATACTTTTAGTTGTGACTGCATTTTTGGTACATGCTACAATGTTTGAAGGTGGCCATAGTTTCAACACTGTTGACACAGAACTTTCCTTTGCTAGGTTGACTTTGCTGTAGATGACTTCACTGGCTTTTGAGATCTGCACTGATGAAACACGGCAGAACTACTCTGACTGTTTCATCTCTTGTCAGCACAGCATCATTCTTCTCACTCCTAAAGTTAAAATGCATAGTCACTTAGTAGTAATAATGTAGCATCTTAACCTAAAAGGACAGTGTTCCCTTAGGGCATCATTGCAGTATACTCCCAGCAAATAATCCATAGATATTCTTGGTGCACATATTCTGAATTTTAAAAATGTTCCTGGATCTTTGGTCAGACATATTTTGTTGGACATATAGGCCCTTAAATCTTGTACATGTTATATCTTATATGAGTAAATGTTCCAAAACTCCAAGTGCCTAAATAACATAGTAAGTTGGAACAATCAAAAATAAAAATAAGTAATAAAAAAAATGCACTTTGCAAAACACAATTGCTGCTTTGTTGCTGGCAATCATGGCAGAAATTGATGGTTAGGTCAGCAGAAGAACAAGACTGCATTTCTTTCATTAGGAGTCTTGCCAGAGTGGTTCATATTCTGTGAATGAAGAGAGGATTTTATTTTTTTTTTCTCCTGAAGAAGAAAATAAAAGGCAATGTATTCAAACAATGGGATACCTCTGACACCCTGATAGTATTTGCATTTCACACCTAAGCCAATGCCACCCAAATAAATATGAGAAATTAATTACAGATGAACAAATAGATACTTTGGCTTATATATACTTACTGGAAATTTATACTAAAGGAGGACCTCCAGGAAAAGGCAGCTGACAGTTCCTTTCAAAAGTCTGCAGCTCATAACCACAACTTTAGTAAGACTGACTCATTTTTAGCTTAACAGAGAATTTAATATTTAATAAATACAATTAAAAAATAAAAAAATCATTATTTAGCTAGCAAATGATAGTATGAGAACAGAAAGGAGTAAGCTTTCAGGAGAATGTTTCTTTATTGCAAGTATTGTCTACTATATCACTGCTGTTCTCATTTTTTTGAAACACAATGAGAATTTTGTGAGTATGCTCATATGTTATTAGCTCAGCAAGTGCCTGCTGTTTACTGAGGTCCTGAGGTTCTTGCTCCTTAGGCCATGAGCACTTTGGATCCACGTATTTGTACTCTGTCCATCCAAAGGCTGTCAGGAATGCTGCCTACCCTTTAACAACTGGCATTTTTAGAGCTATGCACCTGTGTAGGGTTACAGACACATAAGACAACACCACAGGATTGGTTGTATAATGTTGATTTCATTTGCAGTAATCTTGGAATATCTTTGGAAAAAAAAGGATAAGTTGTTAGAAAATCATGGTGGATGAGTTGTTGATGATCCCGTTGATCTTTCTTGGCTGAAAACAAAACAAATCTATTCTTTCAAATGTAAAAGTGACCATGATACAGGACAGACACTCATGACAGGAAATTTGCATTTCAGTTTTGGATCTCTTATGTTTTGCTAGATCCAAAGATTTTGTAACTTGAATACCTTAGAAGTGCAAGCTGTGCTTTTTTTTTTTTTTTTTTTTTTCATGTGGTTCAATGACTTCTGTATTAGGTATTTCCTTTCTTTAGATGACTGTTACATTTGCTCATTGTCTAGTGTACACATGTAATTCTACACACATAAGCTTCTGCTTTTGAACAGAAATAATCTTTCCTTTGTGAATTTGCTTTTTCAAGAAGTTTATTCTATTGCCACTTGTTCCTTAGACAATATTGAACTGTGGCATTTTTTGGTTGTATACAGTTCTGGTATAAAAGCTTTGAAAATGCTTCACTGACTTAGCAGTCTAAATTTCATTTTTTAAAATGGCAGAGACATTTTAAAGACTAAAGGACTAAAGTGCTTTTCCTAGGTAAGAGTGAGATAATGTCTATGCTCACTATTAATATTGTTCAATGTCATACCCAAAGAAAAGCTTAACCTAGTCTGTCCATTCAGCTCTGCTGAATGGCTGCTGTCAGCAGACTCCTACCCACCATGAGCTTGGTTAAAACTTTTTTGTATGCTACAGACGACCAGTACTGGAAGTTACCAGTGCAATTCCCATCACATTTTTATTCCTGAATTTATGGCCTTCTACTGAACTTGATTACCACCTGGGGAAAAAACAGAGCTGTTTCCTAGAAGGGGGGCACTAAAAAAAGGCAGTGACAGTGGGGATGTTTAGTCAAAGTTAAGGCTTATTCATGTCGGTCTGTTTATAGAGACCAAGCTAAATGAGAGCAACTCCAGAGAAAATCCTTATTGCAAACGTATACGCACACAGAAGCTACCTAACCCTGCAGTTTACTTGAATAAGCCTGAAACAAAAGGTTATAAAACCTTTGAATTTTCTTTTCATCTGCTACTGAATGCACCCAAGAGTTTGAACAATTCAGTGCCATGCAGCATACGCGTAATCCCCTAAAAGATTCACGAATTGTACAGTTTCCTTACCACCTTCAGGCCTCGAACACCTATTAAATTACACATTCCTGGGTACTGGAACATGATCATCCATATTGTTACATTGTTAGATTGTCCTGGGCATGGTTTTGGCTCTGGCCAACTCAAGCTTGCTTTAGAATATCTTCCAGGCAGTAAGGGAGTTAGCACTATGCACAGACTATGCGCAAGACGCAGTTTGAATGCAGTCATCCTGTTTTAAGAGCTAAGACAGTTTGATAGTAGGGACACTTAATATTCTTCGCCAACTCAGTGCCAACATATGCTTCCAACACCTTTAATTTACAAGTACGGATGTAGCCACAGAGTTCTCACAGCATGTTTAATACAACAGACTGCTGTGGTAATGGTAGTAATGAGGGCTCTGTCACTGCTGCCACCCCGGTTTGATCCAATAGCTTCTGTCCTAGACCATTACATGAGTCGATGAAAACTTATTTATAACTTTCTAAGAAAGCATATTTTAAACATTAGTAAATGTATTTTAAGTATTAATGTACATTCATTTATGACAGACTGTTAAAGTAATACAGTTATCTCAGATTTACATTCAATTTTGAAGTACTGAATGAGATAAATTTGAATTGGTGCAAATCAATGGGAAAATGACTGGACCCAGAGTCTGCTGAATTCATTTCAATCAGCTGTTGGCAGTGGTAGAATCTTTTACAGTTGCACAGACAATATTTTCTTCATTTCAATCAAATCAGCTATCTACCTCACTGGAAGTTGAGAAACTGTCTGGAAGTTGAAAAATGATAAAGATTTGTTTTGTTTCTCCATTTGTTTGTAGGAGGATGAGATCTACTAATTCCAAAATTAGTGATTATGAGGGCAAAAAGGAAGTTTTTCAGTTCCCCTCACTAAATATGTCTGTAACCCTAGGATCTGGGGTACAGATCTCTGTGATACAGAGCTTAGTTTGATGCAGCACAACTCTGTGACCTTGACTTAGTTTTACTCAGAAAATTGTTAAGGTGTAAGAAAATACATGAAATAAACCATAAAACGTAAGAAAGGTAAAAATGCAGGCAGAATTGAAATTCTTGAGATGTTGATAGCAGCTCAAGAAGAAAAATACCAACATAAAAAGGTTTAAAATCTAGGATTTTAAATAGAAAGCAAAGAATGCAGAGTCAACAAAGCAGCAACACTGAGGATCAGCTTCTTCCATGGAGAAATGGAGGTCTCTGCTTCTCCATCTCATAGACCTCCAAGTACGTATTGAGTATCTCAAGGAAGGAGGAGAGCGGGTGAGTATGCTACATCTTAGCCCTATCACATGTATTTCCAAAACTGTATCTCTCTTCTGTTTTTTTTAACCAACAATTAATCATTGGTTACTCTTAAAGTATGTGTATCTTGGTTGCAGAGTTTCTTCTCACATGGCAAAATATGCCCGGACAAAATCGATCTAGGGACTGAGGGCTACAACTACTTTAACGTACCAAAGTAAAATGCAAGCTTCTTAGATAAATTTATGCAGTCCTTACTTAGAAGGAAGCTAATGCTGGTTTATTCAAATTTCAAAATCTTAATATTTGAGCTTCATTAAAAGAATAGTCTTTGCTGAAGAAATCAAGTATAAAGAGCTGTTATTCATCCAGCAGAACCAATATAAAAATGTAGCAACCACTTTTTTCTAGCACGATGAAAATATCTAACATTAATGCATATTAGCAGTAAATTATGCCCAAATAAATGTGCAAAGATTTAATGTATCTAACTATTTAACCAAGAGAAGCATAAAATACAAAACCTGCTTTTATCAATGTGTTTTAAAGGTTGCCAAACATTGGGAATCAGTCTTTCTGCAGGAAAGTAAATAAACAAGTAGGAATTCAAAACAATATATGAGATAATTTAAATCAAAATTTTGTGAATGTAGAATTTTACCGTAGAATTCAACCAACAAGAGGAAATATTTCATATAACACTATCCTTATACCCGTATGAGGTTTATACCTCAGTCATCCTCCCACTTTTCTAATTTACTTCTCTGAATTTGAATATGCCACCAGATTGTCATTACTATTGAAAATAGAACTGACCATCCTTGTGTACTAAAGTTTTGGATTTTTTTTCTTAAGAACACGTCTCATATGGAGAGCATTCAGGGCTTTGAGTCCCAGGTTCCAACTGGAGATAACCATTTCTTCACCACCTAGATCTAGATTCCCTGCTTCCAAAACATTGCTGTCTTCTACCTGCTAGATAACGATATAACATTTAAAATGATTATGTTGTTTGTGAATGTGGTATTAAAACTTGTTGAAAGCCAAAAATAACTTAAACTTTTACAGGACTTTTTGTCAGTATTTTGAAATTTGAACTTTAATTCCTAAATTATTGGAGACCAGTTTCATAAAATCACTTTAAATTTCTTCAAATTTAATCTCAAAATCTTTGACTTGACATTTGAAAAATGTGAATCTTCTGCTGCATAACCCTGAAACAGCTAAATATCACTGCTGTCCTTTTTTTTTTTCTTTTCTTTTTTTTTTTTTTCATTAAATAGCTCTATTAAGGTCAAAGCAAAACAAAACAAACAAACAAAAAAACCTTCCTCAGAACCAAAAAGAAAATTAGCCTTCTGTGTATATGCAATTATGAACAGGGAATATATATGCTATTATACCATGTTAATTAAGGAATTTATGATCAGTTACTCTTTCTACCACAATCTTCCTATGTGGCCTTTCCTAAACCAATTAATCTTATTGAATCTTAGTTGAATTATAGGATGCTTGTTTCACAAAGTTTCAGTGAAGTTAAATACATGAAATTACAGATTTAGAGATTATTAGATAAAATTAGTCAAGTAATTTTCATGCAGAAATAAAGAAAAAAAACTCACTTTTGGCATGCTAAGTTCTTGCTGGGATGTGTTATGAAACCTACTTGCTCCTATGTTGTTTAATTGTCTTTGGGTGATTTGGAATTATGAATACAGACTGGTCTTTGAAAGCAAAAGATGTAAACCAGTTTTGTTTTCAGCTTGTTAACATTTTTTCAGTCAAATATCTCATCTTCACTGATTGTCTCTCTATATGAACAGCAACAGAGAAACAAATAGGAGAAGTAAAACAAATAAGCTCATCTGTAAGGCTGAACAGAAATCAGTGATGAGAAAGAGAATTTGTGAGCCATCTGTCTTTCTATGTAGCTAAAATTTTCTCCAGAAATAAGATCATATTTAAATGAGAGAATGAGTTAAGAAGGAACTAAGAATTTATCAAGAGCACAAATTTTAAGTATTATTGTCTATCACAAGTTGAGGAAAAGGAACCACCAAATGAAAAGTTGAGGGACTTCCATAAGAAGAACATTTCATATGGAGAAGAGTTATGAAAGATAAGGAAGAGGAGGGTTTCGGAGTTTTAAAGACATTGTTAATAATACAACTTTTTTATTTTCACAGATTATTTATATTCCATAGTGTAGCAACAAAGGAAAGTAAATGCTAATCTATGCTATTACATCAATATCTGAATAATATATTTTTAATAACATAAAAAATAATAAATGTATTGAAAACAGAGAAATGTAACAAAACAGGGAACATCAGTTACACGAAGATGAACAATTCTGTTAAAGTCATATCAATTAGGTGTCTGTCAGTCTCAATAAGGTATGATGGACTATTTCATAGTTAGGATGACTTTCAAAAAATATGACATTAAAAAAATAAAAAATATGCATTTAAAAAAAAAAAAAAAAGATCAATAGTGTTTGCACTGGCTTTGTAATTACAACTGGTAGATATTTAGATACTGGTCCAGAGGTCTGAGACTTAATGGAAACTTATTTCAGAGGATTCAGCTCTCAACGACTATGTTGTTCGGGAAGAGGAACCAAAGACAACTGGAAGTGATACTGACTCCATCCTTGCCTTGTAACTGGATGGTTACAGTTACCGCATACCTTTTGTGTACTACTAGCTTGATAAATTGCTTTAGATTGGGAATGTCCTCAACTGGAATTTAGGGGAGGAGGAGTGTGGTAACTGCACATTGAGAAAACTACTAAATTCAGTGTTTTAATACAGTCATAAATAACATTGTGTTCACCATAGTCAATTAAATTTGAATGATGTGTTTGGTTTTGTTTTTTTACACATTACATGTGTAAAAAAAAAGCTTTCTAATGGAGATACAAAGCTGCTGGTGAAAATTGGATTACAATACAGCCCTACATGGAAAAGCCCAAACAATTGTGGACTATAGGTTAATGACTGCAAGTTCAAAATATATTTGAGAAAAAGGAAATGAAATTATTCTACAGAATAAAATATATGCTTTGGCAATGACTTATACAGAACACTGGGCTTACAGAAAAAGCAGTGGTCCAGATAAATAACTTCTTTATTTATGTCAAGAATTTTTAAAATGCCACATTTAATTTTATTATCATGATGAGAAGTATTTCTCCTGCTTGATAGGCCTCATTACACTACACTGAATATAGTGTTTGCCTTATTTAACAATTTTTATAAATCATTTAACAATGGATAATGCACTCAATGTCGATAGAAATACAAGTAACAAAGACACAAGGGTACAATTGACTAGGAAAAACAATTTTTGTCTTAGCGCATTATAATACTACAGCAGTGAAATAAGAAAAATGTCTGTTGCTGCTAAACGAAATATATCAGGATGGTAAAGGCAAGCTTAATGAATTCTAGTTTTATTTTCTGAAAACTCTGAATTGCTATGACTTTTGTTATGCACTAACTTATGCTTCCTATTCTAAAGCAACCTGGGTGTTAACATTTCTGTTAATAAACAAGCCAGTCACATGCATGGGAACCTGCATGCATCTTAATTCAGAAGAACAAATGGGTATCTGCCAGACAAAGCTAATTCTCTTTAGTTCAGGGAAGGATATGAGCTGAAATGAACAAAGCTGATGAAACTAGTATCCTAGCTAATGGTAAAATATTTACCAATTTTCAATACCTTAAGCATTTACATTAATATTTTAATTGCTGTTTCTATGTATAAGTACTAATATTAATCACTAATTTGATCATGTGCTTTTTATTTAAAGAGAGAAAATGTTAAAATCTCTTTCTTTGCATAAGAGGGAGTTAAAATAAGCATACGATACCGTTCTATTGTTGCTGCAAGTCGCTGAGGCCAACAATGTATAATGAGTTGTGATGGTTGTCAGTCTACTAAGCTGATAAAAAAATTGGTTTTGTGGTGCTTCTTTAGCCTTGCAAAGTCAAATCACAGTGAAGTTCTCATCAGTCCATTAAATTGATGTGCTCTAAAAAATCTGGATTATGTTTATCTAAACAAAAACAAAAACAACAGGAATTGTCTGTCAAGCACTTATGATTCTGTATGAATAATAATAACAAAAAAATTCTAAATATTCAGCAGTGATCTTCCCTGGCAAATGGAATATTTTTGTTTTCCATTAGCCCTTTTAAACTAATTAATGAATTAATGAGTGAAAGGAAGCAATATCAGACCTCAGTAGACTTAAGTGAGGTCACTCCAGTGCCATTTCCAATTAATGTTAGCATTTCATATGCATTACTTACTATTGAATGCTGAATCTTTGTGGGTTGGGAGTATTTAGCAGCTGAAACAAGGGACCAAGGACCTGGAGCTGGTCTGGTTCAATTCTTTGTTCTTTCACTGACTCACCTTGTCTCCCTGGGCCAGCCACCAAAGGTGGCAGCTACTAGTGTATCTACCTGGAGGAGTGATGTGAGATATAATTAACTAATAGCTTTAAAGCACTGGGCTATAACCCGATGAAAGGAACAATAGAAGTACAAATCATGTTATTATTTTTTGAAATCTGCATATAAATAGACCACCATATTTGGAGGCTTGTAGGTGTTTTTTTATGAGAGTAATGACAGCCAACACTACTAGCTTGCCATGTGGAAGAGCTACTAGGGAATGAAATGATTTGTGCAGCTAAGCAATAAAAAAGAGGCTTCTCTGTGGTAATTTTTCAAAATGTTGCATGGGGTTTTAACTATGTGACTCTTATTGACTTAAATGGGAGTCATGCAGCTAAAAACCCATACAACACTTTGAAAATGTATCCCTAAGTGTTTTGTCAATAATCGTATGTAAGTAATAAAATGGGATTCATTCTTTTCTACTCAAGACATATAAACATTATGTTTATATCAGCACAATTACTGTCTTTCTGTAGCTTGATAGCTAGTCTTTAGTCATACTGTAATTGGCATCCTGATCGCATAATGTCATTTTAATGTGTTCTTCAGAACACACATTATATTATTAGATTCTTGCTGTGAAAGAAGTGCAGAACAACTATATCATAAAAACTGCAATAATGCTTACTATAAAAATCATTCCCTATTCAAAAAACAATATAGATCAGTGTCTATCTAAGTAATAATTTTCTAGAAACATTTCTAAATTATAAAAACACTGCTAATTTCTGGGGAAAAAAATAATAAAAAAATAAAAGCTAGATCTGCTGTATACAGCTGGTATGAAAAAAAAAAAGAAAAAAGAACACTTGGAATGGCTCTGATAAGATTGTCTTAGGTAGTCAGAAAGGAGGAATACTGCATGTTCATGCATACGAAACATTTCCACACCAAAAAAAAATCACCTCTATATTCTGATTAGATAATATTAGCTAACTACTTGAAAAAGTTTTGGATTTTGTGTTTCAGAATAAGTAGTCATTATTCATACCTCTGTTACCCGTTTGGTGCCCTTATCCTTATGCGATATTGAGACGATAGACAGACCAAATGCTAAGACTTGTAAAATTGATTATTCTTGTAATGGTTATTGAGGAACAATTATTACTCAATAACCAGTCTGCTATTTCTCATTGATTGCAAAACAAATCCTGACCTTAAGCTGACTGTCAAGCTATTAAAGATAATTTTAAAAAGAGAAGAAAAAAGAAAAAGAAAAAGAAAAAGAAAAAGAAAAAGAAAAAGAAAAAGAAAAAGAAAAAGAAAAAGAAAAAGAAAGAGAAAAAAAGAACGAATGAAAGAATGAAAGAACGAAAGAACGAATAAATGAACGAACGCACAAAAGAACGAACGAACGAAAGAACAAATGAACGAATGAATGAACAAACAAAAGAACGAAAGAAAGAAAGAAGGAAAGAAGGAAAGAAAGAGAGAAAGAAAGAGAGAGAGAAAGAGAGAAAGAGAGAGAAAGAGAGAGAGAGAGAGAGAGAAAGAAGGAAAGAAAGAAAGAAAGAAAGAAAGAAAGAAAAAGAAAGAGAAAGAGAGAAAAAGAGAGAGAAAGAAAAAGAGAAAAAGAAAGAAAGAAAGAAAGAAAGAAAGAAAGAAAGAAAGAAAAAGAAAGAGAAAGAGAGAAAAAGAGAGAGAAAGAAAAAGAGAAAAAGAAAGAAAGAAAGAAAGAAAGAAAGAAAGAAAGAAAGAAAGAAAGAAAGAAAAAGAAAGAGAAAAAGAAAGAGAAAAAGAGAAATAGCTGTTGCTGTTGCACTGATGATTTCATGACATGTAAAGAGGAACGCTTGAGAAGAACAGAGTGTCAGAACGATCACAGATGCCAAGAAAAGAAAAAGAAAAGAAAAGAAAAGAAAAGAAAAGAAAAGAAAAGAAAAGAAAAGAAAAGAAAAGAAAAGAGAAAAGAAAAGAAGAGAAGAAAAAAATTAAAAAGATTGTGAAAGCCTTAACAGCTGCAGTAAGCAACACTATGTTAATAGAGATGGTCATAAATGTTTTTTGCGGTTTATAATATTTGATTATATTTTAATTCTCAGTTCATTGACATATCTCCTCAGCTAAATAATTCTTTTTTTTATCTGGCAATTTCCATTACTTTTCAAGGATAACAGCCAATAAAATGCAAAAAAAATACAAAATGGTATGATCCAGTGAAGAATTGCATCTTATGCCCTTTTTAGGTGAATGGCACAAATACATAGATATTTCACCGGTGAAACACCCAGTTTCCATATATAAGCCTGCACCAGCAGACTTAAGGGATCAGAACAGAAAGGTTTCATCTCCCTAGGCCTTGTGTGTAGTGCAGGCACAGCATGGATCCTGGCACAGATGGCTCTGGCCACCCACATCCCTCTGCCCTGCACAGCTTCTGCAAACCTTGTTGGACATTACTTCCTGAGGAATGCAGACTGTGGATTTACCACCCACTACCACTCCATGGTTTTCTGGTAGCTGGAGCTGCTAAATATTCTGTAAATATGCCAATATAAGACTGCCATGTTTTGACATTGCCCCAGTAAATTCCCTTCTGGTTTTCAGGAACATTTCCTCATCTCTCACTTGAGAGGAGAATATGACTTTTCACCTAGATCAAATATGTTTTGCGAGATAGCACTCAACAAGATCCTGAATGAGAAAACTAAATCTGAGCATTTGTCCAAACCCAAAACAACAATTCAGTTGAGTCAGTGGGTCTTACTGACTATTGCCACTCAGGTTAACTGCTATCATAACTGATGGTATGTGCACTGTTGCTTCACCCCAATTGCAAAATCAGACACACCCGTGTGTGATCAGGTACTGTAGCCTGACTGACTGAGAACACCACATATCTCAACTGATTTTAATCATGATCATATCAAAAGAGATTAACTGATCTTTGCAATAAACTCTACAAAAGGCAAACTATAAGACTGTTCTGCTGCATTTTTTTCCATTTTCTTCCACTTAAACAAAAATACAAGCATCAAAACCAATCTGTACTTATACCAAATGCTTTTATTGCAAATAGGTGATTCCATTCTAATATCCATTATCTCCTCTCTTCTTCTGCAGACAGGATAAGCAGTGCTGAAGATAGACTAACCTTGTATTTTTCCGAATACTTTGAGAAAGTATGAAAGTAGTTTCCAAGTAAGATTAAATGGGATAGCAGTTCTATATTTCCTGCTGTTATTTTTTGCCATACTTATGAATGAAGCAGATTTTATTAAACAACTGATTAAATGATAATTTAATGTGTCTTTCCAATTTGCTATGACGTTTCTGACTTCATTACAAACTCTGTTTTCCAAATGAAATAACATACATTTCTATATGAGGTACCATTAATGCAGGCAGCAGTGTGTACAATTTATAGACCATTCTTAAATTGCCTTACCTTTAAAATGATATTGTAATGTAGTCATTTCATAAGCAGTTAATGTGATTATGTAAAAAACTGTGTAATATTTTAACATGATTAGGTATTTTCTGTGTTTCTTCTCACAAAATAACCAAGAAAATGTACATGAAACAACATGAAGTACTGGAATCATATTATATATATAGTGTTGATAAAATAGAAGGTGAATTTGCTAAGAGTTAGCCTCATTAGCTGTGAATTTATTTGCTTGCTTCCTGGGATGTCTACACTGCTGTCACTGCAGTGACTGCGATTCTTGAGGACATACCGGAGTTAACTTGAAATCCAATCGAGTGGATGTGTCAACAGAGAACCATGGCCACATGGAGCTTGGTTTAACCATCTGAACCTTAATTTGCTTCTCCAGCAGCTTCTGCAGCCCACACTCGGTTCTTTGCTGCAGAAACTGTCCTGACACTTGTACTTTTGCTAGCTAGTATAAAGCTTCTGCAGCTATTTCTAAGTGAGCTGCAGTCACAGCAACACAGGTAAAGCTTTTATGAAAACAGATTAACCAGAAAGATTCTGAGAGTGTAATGCAGACATTGCAGACAAGCACAGAAAAGAACAATTTCAATGAAAATTATCATAAATCACCTAACTTGAATAGGCTTCAGAGATTTGCTACAGACTGGGTTGGTACTTAATCATTTTAGACAACATATTTAGTACAAGTCGATGCATACATCTAGTACCAAATTCACTACAGGTGTAAGCAAGCATGACTTTAATTGAGTCGTGCATGCTTATATTATATTTGGCCTGAACTCGGAATGGTTTTCAGCAGGTGTAGTTTATGGTGCTCCAGATGATATATCTTTTGCCATAGAATAAAAATACAATATAAAAAATAAAAGAAATACAAGATTGGATGGATTCTGTTATGATGACCATAACCTATAGTTAGAGGTTAGTTGTATAAGAGTCATTATATAGGCTCAGCAAGCAGGTTGGACAAATTTCTTTGCAATATGTAGTTTTCTGAGAGTTCTGGCATACCAGCTCAGGTAAAGGAATTTTCCACCTCCTCCTGCTTTGCTCCAGTCCTCTCTTGCTGTCTGTTCCCTTCACTGTCAGGAGTGGCTGCATGATCAGTGAGTCCAGTCTACAGATCATCAGTACAGACCCATTTGCATCAGTTTGTCAGATTGTGAAAACAGCTCTCAGAGCATGGAGATGCTTTCCATTCCACATCTCCAACATGCAAGAGGGAGTCCCCAGCAAAGGGCTGGGGCAGACATCTTAATCTGTAATACAGTAATTTCTACACAACTGCTCTGGTCACTGTTTAGACAAGGAAGAGGTTGGGTCCAATGGGCACAGAGACAGCAGAACCGTTGTATCCTAAAGCTACGTCTTTGCTAGAAAGAAAAGCTGCCTTCTGGAATCAACGGAGGAAAAAAGTGTAGTGAAAATTAAGTAGTTCTGTTGGGGGGGAGGGGGGTGGGTGGGTAGAAACCATTCTTTAACACTGTCTAGTTAACTTGGGTGAAACAAAGACAAAGAGGTACCCCACATGCTCTCCAGTTCACTTTGTACTTTTGCACCAGCCACTTTGTAGCCTGACTAATTCAGCACTTATTTCTAACAGAGACAATGCAGTGTGAAATTAAATTGAATCTAATTATATAATTATGGTCCATGAAAACAAGTGCATGAGTGGATGAGGTATAGTTCAAGAGAAATATGAACAACTTGGGTTTCATTGTTGGGTCATGCATTTAAATCCAGAGAGCTGCCCCACACTAAACATCATTTTGTTAAAATACAAATCCACAAATGATAAAGAAGCGAGTTGGTTTGGGTCAATGCACATCAAAACGGAGACCTACATAAGCTATTGGAAGAGTTCCAGGGCCATTGTGGGTGACAGTCTGTGCCCTACAAGCCAATTCCTCTCCCCATGGCTAGATATCATTCCTGGAAGCCAGGGAAGTGCTAAAAAAGAATGAGAGCTTTGCCTGGATGCCAACACCTATCCTTCTTCCATCCATTAACACTCCCTAATCTGAAAAATTTACCAGCCCTATAGGTTCCCACACCACAGACCTGTTATGCTGATTAGAAAATTCACACCTCAATATTAGCACTGATTAAAAGGTTTTCCTATGCTTTATGCAGATGTTGAATATTCATCAACAGTGTCTGGTTTAAGAAATGATAAATAACATAGGAAATAATTTTATAACTACATCGAAAACTTATTTGTAGTGTTCAGCAATGTCCCCCTACAGCCTAGTTTATAAACAAATTATCTGGATTATTAATTTATCATGCAGGGACTGTAAAAAAAAAAAAATCCCAGTGGGTTATTACGGCCCTTCACAGGAAATGCATATCTCCTAGCACTAATGACATCATCAATAACAAGAAGTTTATTTCTAAAGAACTCAAACCAAAATTTAATTAACTGTGTATGATATTTTCAAATTAAACATGAGTTAAGGGTTTCAGAACTGGTATTAATATGAGAGTTCTAAAGTAAATTCATCTTCTAGGAGATTAAAAACAATAACAACAACAATAACAGCCCTCGCAAACTCCAAAATAAGTGTAGAATTTAATGCAAAGTTTCATTTTGTCTGCTGACAATATGGAAATGATTTGCTTCTGTCTGGAATTCCCATTTGTTTAACAGAATAAGCAAGAATGCTGCTTGATAGGGAATGTAGCATGGGTGAGTGGTGCTGGAGCTGTGATGAAAAAGGAAATCTTTCAAATGAAATCCCCACTTTCTCCTACTTTGGCAGTTTTTCACTTTCCGGATGACAACAGCACACAAAGTAAAGAGAGAATAATCTACACTGCATGATGTCCATTTTGAAGTTGTCTGAAATAACAAATCAGACATACCAGACACATAATAGAGAGCAGGACTACTTGGATTTGTTTTGAAATTTCCTATGTTTGTTACCAAAGACAACTGGAAACAAAACGAAAGGGAAAAAAAACTAAAAAAGTTTACTTTATAAAAGAAGAAATAATGAAGTTCATATTTATGGCAAAATAGAAAAAGTATTTGACGTTTTGCTGTGGAGAAAAAAATAAATCAAAAGAAAAAATCATGAAAAAACAACAGCTCCAGAAGAACAACAAGAATGTGGGAATTCATCAAACTTCAGGAAAAGATTGGGCATTAGATTCTAGAAATATATCTTTTAACTGCTTGGATATTCAAGTATATGGATTATTCAAGCACACGATCAGTGGCAACACATTTTCATTATTTCTTTTGGGTAGAGTTACATTTTTAAAAACAACACAAGAATTATCAATACATCTTTAAGGTACTGAACAAATATCAAGCAATTCTTTTTGATGCAGCAGCATCATTCTCTTGTTAAAAAAAAAAAAAAAAAAAGAAACGCAATGAATATGTATGCTACTGCCAGGATGAAAGGGGTTAAAAATTATAGCACTGTCTTTCTTTTCAAAAGGAAGATAAATATTCTGCTACTGAGGAAAGTGCATTTCCTTTCAACTTCCTCTGATGGAATTCTCTTCCAAGAGAGAGGCTATTGACAGAAGAATAAGGAGGCTTGGACATTAATATTTGGGACAGAAGTGAGTAAATTGCTTCTTTGCAGCACCTTCTGCAGTTTACACTGGAGTAGCGATAATATAGAATACTTCAAGTCTACAAATCTAAAATGACAAATTTGACCAAGCAATCTTCCTTTCCCATTTCCCGATGGTCACCTTTCTGGGTGCGATTTCTGTGAAATTCTAGTCACTCCTAAATGTTGGCTAGATAATCAGTTTCCAAAGTGGTTCTTAATAGCGGTGGTGACAAAAGCACAACCCCAGGAAACAATGGTGAAAAAATACCCGATTTCCCTGTATGACTTGTTGAGAGACCAAAGAAATGCACTCAGAAACAAGAACTGAAGTTTGTAATTACAGAGACTGGTAGGGAAGGAAGAGGACAGAGCACGCAATTATGGAGGAAGCTGATTTTTTACCTAGAATTTAATAAACCACTTTTATTTTTAGAAAACTGTCATAACACAGTAACTGTTTTGTGAAATGCTGAGTGTAAAAGAGCTTTTATGAGGCAGTTAAAGGGTAGAGAAATTTTTTTTCTATAAAGTCACCACACTATGTATTGGTGTGTAAAAAAAGAAAATTATATATAATCATATGCACAGACCAAACAGTTGAGGTGAAGCCTGGTGATAATAGCTAAATTCTGTAAATGTAAAGGAAAAAAATGTAAAGCAAGAGTTATTGGTAGTGGTGGTGACGGTTGTTCCCTGTGCACCTTGGCACATAGGAGCCACTCTGTTAGACACTGTGTAGAAAGAATAAAATATATTGTCTTTCCTAAGGATCAAATTATTGAAGGTTCCAGTGTATATTTTGAACCTTCCCAAGCCAAAAAAAAAAAAATAAAATAAAAAAGCATATTCCAAAAGTCCGGGTAGAATCACCAAAAAAAAAAAAAAACACTAATAACAGAAGTATGTCTTAATTTTCATCATATTGTTTCTATTCCTAAAGTCCTGCTGATTTCATTAGCTTAGTTACTTTAGCCTTTGGAAATAGAAACTTCCAGCAGCCTGAAAAGCAGTTGTTCACTTCTGCTGCATATACAAGTATGAGAGCCTATATTTCAGAACTTTACAAAGCTAACAAGAAAGAAAGGATATTCCACCTTTCTAAAAGTACTTGTTCCCAGTGCAAACAATACTGAGTCCTAAGGTCTAAGATAGTACCATAAACAATGTGACTCACAACTAATTCTTCCCAAGTACTTGAAAAGGATCCATCAGGAAGAGGGCTGGTTTCAGGAGTGACCTTGTTGTGCTATTGTAATGAAACAACTAGAAATTAATGTTTATTAATTACTCGTGCCTTTGCCTAACATAAGCAATACAACTGTGTCGAATTCTTACAATCCACTTCAATGGAAGCAAAACTAAACCTGTAGAGAAGACATTAAAATCCCTTACAACATATTTAGACAACAAAATGTCTAATATAAAATTGATTTAAAAAGAAAAAAAAATGGTAATCTTGCCAGGAGTTTGCTGAGATTATATTTTTACAGAAAATAAAAAGTTCCTAAATGCCATGTTTATTGCTGTAATAAGATCCTGTGTAGTATGGATATTTTAAATACACATTGCATACTAAACGTAAATTATCAAAACTACACTTCGCATAAAATAAATATTGTATTGTATGTAAGATGTTGGCGTTGTGCTAAAACACTGCAAATAAAGTGAATGTGATATTTAATGTATGTATAGGTTCATATCAAGTTTCTGTAAAAATAATATAAAGTCTCTCATTCTAGATGTCTACAGGGAAAAAGCAGAATATTAATTTTCACGGTACTCTACTCCAGTATTTCTATAAGTGTTATATGTCTATGTCTACATCAAGCTGTTGCTACATACTAGGACCACTATAGTTGAAAATGTTCCATGAATTGAACAGGAATCTTTCCATCCAAAAAGTGCCAAATAACAGGTCACCTCAAATGGATGGTGAAAAGCATAATGAGTGCATTTTAATACATGCATTGAATCCAACTTTGAAAGCTTTACATTGTTTGTATCCTATATTCCAATTATGAATAAAATTTTAAAGGTGCTGCATACCTCAAAAAAAATATAAAAACTTCAAATTATGTTTATTATGTTACTATGACATACCATGCTGTGGAGGCATGTACAATTTTGATGGCCAAAGAAAACATATTTACAGAGTGTGAAATTATAAATTATCATTTTCTTTAGTCATAGCACTAGTTTAATTGTGCTTTTATATTTTCCAGTAAAATTTTCAGAGAGACCTATAGCTTGATAGAGCCAAGTTAGAAACAACATTCATCACTAGGCCTTTTACATAAGCCAAAAAAATATTAAAATATTAAAAGATACCCTAAAAGGTATAGCTATCATGTATAACAAAAGCTGCAATAACGATATCAGTATTAAAATAGGCCAGGACAGTCTCACCTGTGCTTCTGAAATATCAAACCTGGTAAAAATCATGATGATTCCTCTTTGAGGAGAAATTTGGTGTTTTGTTCTGATACTGTAGTTCAAGCGAGTCAGACTCACTCGTAGGCTTGTCTATACTTTTTCTGCAACACATGAACACTAGGTTTTATCTTCATAGTCTGGCACAAAGACTACAGCCTGTACCTAACACAGTATTGCACCGAGTTCCTATTTGTCAGATAATTGTTTCCTTATACCCACAGTCACCATCAGCAGGTCACCTCACCTATCACAGAATCAGAAGCTTGGAAGAGATGCCAGGAGGTCTCTAGTTCCTCTGATCAGGGTAGGGTCAACACTGAATTCAGGCCAAGTTGCTCAGAATTTTGTCCATTCTTGAAGGCCTCCAAGGTTATAGATACTGACCATCCTACTCCAGTGCTTAGCTATCCTCATAACAAAAATATTTTCATTGTACCATGACAGAAACTCTCTTGCTTCAATTTATGAGCACTGTTTGTCATTCTCTAACTGTGCATCTCAGTAAAAAGCCTGTCTCTGTGCTTATGGTAGTCCCTAAGATGCCCTGAAGCCACGTCATCTGATCATGCTGAACAAACTGAGCTCCCTCATTGTCTCCTCACAGGATAAGTGCTTCATCCCCCATCCATTTCGGCGGTCATTTGCTGAACTGGCTCCAGTTAATCAACATCTTTACTGTACTGAGTGGCCCAAAACTGGATGCAGGTCTCCAGAAAGTGATCTAAAGAGTACCAAGATGAAGTGGTTAGGCACTTCCCTTGATCTAGTGGCTAAAGTCCTATTTTTACACTGTTAGCCCTTATCACAATCAGGTGTGACTCAAGTCTAGCTTGCTGTCCACCAGGATTCCCAGGGGCTTTCCAGCAGAGCTGAGCCAGTCAGTCAGTACCCAGCCAGCACTGATGTAGAGTCTAGTCTGTACAAGATACAGGACTTTTGTCCTTGAATTTATCCTTGTTGAATTTCACGAGGTTCCTTGATTCATCTAGCTTGCCAGATCCATCTGATGGGCAGCCCTGCTCTCAGGAGTAGCCATTGTACTTACAATGGGAGTACAATGCAAACTTGGTGTGGGTATCTTCTATCTTCTCCTCTAAGCTGTCAATGGGATTAATTAAATAACATTGGTCCCAGGACAGACCCCTTAGAAACTTCATTTGTAAGCAGTCACCCAAGGAAGAGCAAGGATGGTGAACCTACACACTTTGACCAGTGACCCAGCCATATTTTCATCCACCTGATAGTCTACCCATCTAGACTGTAACATCTCAACTGTGAAACAAACATGGGACACTGTACCAAAATGCTCGATAAAGTCATGGTCAGTGACACAACCTACTAAGAAAATCTGATGAATCGTATGCATAATGTTCTAAACCAGAAATATTTTAACATCATGTTTTCAACCAAGTTTATTTATTCCTTACTTCTAGGAGACAGCTATAGTAGCTGATAATGAGATCTCCTTATGATCTGCTGTAGCATCCCATCAACCATAGATCTCATGAACTCTGACACTGATTATCCTACTTCACCCCATCTGATATAAGTAGGGAAAGATCATGAAATACACCTGAATATTCACAGAAATTCAGAGATTAATTTCTTTTGGTTACTCTTCCAGCTCCCTGATGACTACATTTCCAGATGTCTGGGTGGTTGAATATTGTTGAATTGCTACCAGAAAGCCAAGTGTGTGCTTGCACACTGCTGTATTGATAGCAGGGCTGGTATATTTCATTAGGGACAGGATGCAGCTCGAAGTACAGAGGAGATGGAGATTTTTACAAAACTGGTGTCAGATTTCTGGAATACAAACTAAGCAGTTAATTTAAGATTCACATTTCACACATTGAAGCATTTACTCATCTGCAACTTCCCTACGATCCCCCATAACATTTAATCACATTCATTCTCAAAAACCTACGTACATATTTAATAGCTTGATGGATCAGGGTCTTAACTGAATAGGGCAGAGCTGTGGTACAGCAGAATGACTAGGACACCTGAGGCTGTAGGACTCATCCAACACTAGACATTTATAACAAAAGCATATATCTCAGCTACTTAGTATAGAGCCCCTTCATAATTAATGGAGAGAAATAGACACTTCTAGGGTGCAATTCATCAGTCTTACTTTAAACATCTGCTTTAGGAATAGATGAATTGCACCCATCAGGTGTATATTTTTCCCAGCTGGTTATAAAGTGGATCAAGGTGACTACCTCAGAGGCAACATCTTGCTTTGGATCCTGCTCCAAATAAAGCTTCTGACTAGATTCAGAGAGCTATAAAAAAGACTCTCAGCAACCTGTAGATTGCTTCTGAGTCTTGTTCCAGTGGTCTGTACTTCTTGGTTAATTTTCTGATCATTCTTGCCGAATTGTCTCCAACTAGCCTGCATTTCCTGCTCCTGTTCCTGTCCCCTCACTACAGATTTTAAATCCCTAGTGCCCTGGCCTTTACTTGCACCAGTGCTAGGCTTCTGCCTTGCCCCTTAGGTTTGGGATATACAGATGCTTTTTCTTCTGGGCTTCCCACCTGACTTGTACATAAGGTCTTTTCTACCTAGACTGAAGCATTAAGGCTCCTTCCCACTCCTGGCATTGATCTTTTTTAATCATAGACTCTTGCTTCTGCTTCCATCCCATTTCCAGCCCAGTTTAGCAGCCCTGTCCACCCATGCCCTAGCTATTATAAATAGGCTGTCAGCTACTGAAGAAGGGATAGTATATGCCACATAAATTTTTCTGTGATATAAATTGCTTATGACCAATATAATTCAATACATATGACTATGAAATGATACAAACACAAAAAGAAATATAAAAGTGATACAGATCCTTAATGGAGCAATACACTTTGTGGACACTAAGCATGGGGACAAACCTCAGTATCTGGACATATGTCTACGAACAACATGTGGCTACTGCTGTTCAGCTGTTGAACTTCTGAAACCACCCTTCAGTCATATTTTGAATTTGACTCGTAACTTTTTTTTTTTTCTTGGTCTCCTTTTGGTCTCCTCTCAACTCCAGTTAGTATCAGTAACAGAAGCTGTTTGAGCAGAAAGGAGCATACCATATTCTCTGAACTCAGCAAACATGTAACCCTAGCCAAAGTCCTCTTTAGCAAGCTCACAGATGTGGATAATTCTACTACCTCAGCCTTCTGACTGGTGCATATATATATATATATATATATATTTCCCAATAATAATGAGCTCCTGATGAGGAGCAAACTAAATACTGATCATTCCAGCCAGACCATGGTTTTGCTACTACTAATGTTTCTACTAGTGGCATCTCCCTAGACGTAATGACTGGGTGGTGGAAACTCTCCATATTCTTCATAGAGCAGCTGTTTACTGCAGTCCCCCGAAAACTACTGATGCAAGTTTTCTTTAACTTCTTTTAAAATGAAGAAAGTTTGTCCACAGTGCTCAACAGAAAAAGAGTAAGTTTTACTAACTCTAATGGCAGAGATGATATTAAAGTATCTATTAACTTTCCAGAATAAAAACAATCAGATTTTTAAATGAACCTGCAATGAAATAAAGGAGGGAGGGGCACAGAAAAAGACAGGTCCTCCTTCAGAGGGGATCACAGCCCTAATAATCCATTCATCCCCATTTCTAAACCCTTGAAATTATATGTTTATCTGCTTTTCTTTGGCTGATCAGTAAGCTGTTAAACACAAATCAGAATATAAGAATAGTAAGCTTTAGTAGATGGGAAATTAATTGTTAGAAACAGTTCAGCTGAAAAATAAATAAATAAATACATTACAAGAAACATTATCCTTTAGAACATGCGTTTTGTCATTACCATCCAAAGGGGCTCTGCTATTGCCCTTTTCAAACACTCAAGTGTGTTAATGTCCATAATGGTGACCTAATCAGTTTAGGTGTATCATCCAAACAGTTTCACAGAAGCAATTGAGAGAATGTCATCGAGGACTTGCAAATGTAGTGTGCTTCACCATGTCTGCAGAGCAGGCCAGAGTGTGACAAATGGCAGCTATGTTATACTCGGTCTCAAAAGCAACTGATTTGTTACATAAAATCACATTCTAAAACAGGGTTTCATTTGGTGTTTAAAGCATAGAAGTACTGTTAGATTTGAGTTCTGGTAAGACCTGTGAGATATTCTGTGCATTAAAATCCCAAATTTTGAACTTGGGATCAGAAGGTATACACACATAATATGCTCTAGCACGTCCTGCCAGCAAATTATAAAGCCGTGTGAACATAGGTGCTTGAGTCATTTGCTCTATGTATGTCAGTAAATGCCTTGCACACGGGAGCATCGGAAAATTTCTCCTAAGCTGAAAATGGTGAATTGTTAATGAATAAAACATAGAAAATAATTGAAAACACCTCTTTATTTTTTTCTATTATCATTATTATTATTATTAAATAAAATAACAAAATGATAAGCTATGGAAAAGGTCTTGGATGATATTCTGATTTTATGCAAAAACAGCTGAAGAATCTGATATTGATAGTATTGATAGTAAGAAGGAAGGCTCTGTGTAAAGTGCTTTCACTTGTTTTGCCTGAAAGGAAAACAAAATATTTGCGTCACACTAACAAAATTACTAAAGGTCAAAGTTGCAACCAAGAGGCATATTATAGGCTTTTATCTCATGCACGTAGCTGAGAAACACCAGCACTACGTAAATGAAATAACTTGATGAAAATTCCCTAGCTTTCAGCATCCCACTAAGTTCTTCAAAATGTTTTGGAATGAGAGGAGGCAAAACAAAATGTAGAAGTAGATGTTCTTCCCTCCTCATTTGCTCAAGAAACTTTCCCCCCAAATTAATTCAAGTCCCTCCCACTCAATATAGAGATTTCTCCTTAAATACCCTATCTTTTTATCATCGGTGAGGATATAAAAATCACATCAGACAATAATATATTCATAACTGACAACAATAACAATGAAATGGAGCCACTACAATGTGAAAATGACTTTCTAGGAGAACTATTACGTAAAATACACAAGACTAGAAATTCTATTTTTCTTAGCTTGGTCTTATTTACAGCTCTGCACTTGTTAATGCAAGGGATGTTGGGATTAAAGCAATCCATGGGAGAAATTGCAAGTGGAATCACAGAGAAGGTGAAAATGGCCTGTGTATTAACAAAGCTTCATATGTTGCTTTTATGATCCTAAAATGTAATTATATTACACAGAATCACAGAATGGTTGAGGTCAGAAGGGACGTCTTGAAGATCATCTAGTACAACCCCCCCCTGCTCAAGCAGGGTCACCTAAAGCACATTTCACAGGACCACATCCAGGCAGGTGTTAAATGTCTCCGGGGAAGGAGACTCCACAGCCTCTCTGAGCAACCTGCTCCAGTGTGCACAGCACAGTTTTTCTTCATATTCAGATGGATCTTCCTGTGTTTCAGCTTGTGCCCATTGCTTCTTGTCCTATTGCTGGCACCACCAAAAAGAGTCCTATCCTCTTGACACCCTCCCTTATGATATTTATAAACATTGATAAGATTCCCCTCTCAGCCTTCCCTCCTCCAGGCTAAACAGGCCCAGTTCTCTCAGTCTGTCCTCATACGACAGGTGCTCCAGTCTTCTCATCATCATCTTGGCTCACTCCAGTAGCTCACGTCCTTCTTGTACTGGGGAGCTCAGAACTGGACACAATATTCCAAGTGTGGCCTCACCAGGGCTGAGAGGGGCAGGATCATCTCCTTCAACCTGCTGGCAACACTATTCCTAATGCAACCCAGGATACCATTGGCCTTCTTGGCTACAAGGGCACATTGCTGGCTCATGGTTAACCTGCTGTCCACCAGGGCTCCCCAAGTACTTCTCTGCAGAGCTGCTTTCCAGCAGGTCAGCCCCCAGCCTATACTGGTGCTTGAGGTTATTCCTCCTTAGGTGCAGGAACCTGCACCTTTGTTGGATTTTGTGAGTGTATGTTTTTCAACTTGGATCATCTCGAACCTTTTGAGGGGTGTGATGCAGCCCATCCACTTCCATGCTGTGGAGTGTAGCATGAAGACACATAGGAGTGTAGAAGGGGGAGAGATTTATGAGGGATGGAGAGAGCCCATTCTGTTGCCATTTAAACCACACCACTCTGGCCGTGGGTAGGCTTTGTCCCAGGCAGCCACAGTGAGCATGGCCTAACAGCACATGGCAGTCAAACAGCATCCATGTCCAACCATCCAGAGCTTGTGCTGTCTCCCTTGCCCTGTTTTGTTTAGCAGCATAGGCATTGTCTAAGTGTATTGCTTAGCGAGTTTCATTTTATAACATACTTTTCTCCCTCTTTCATGCTGACCTGACAATTTCCTGTGCTAAAATAACAATGAAATCCTCTTCTAAAGTTTCTTTCAGAAAAAAATTGCCGAGGTCTGTTTCACCTATGATGCCACCGATTTACAAAAGAACCTGTCAAAGCATCTTTGACACGTTCTGCATTTACTTGTGCAGGGCAGAATCACAATGCATGTTAACTGCTTTTCTCACTCTTATGCTTAGATTTTCAGAGAAGTTCAGCATTCAATGAGTACCCTTTATGGCCTTTGTAGTTGTATATGGGCTAGTAGTGTAGCCAAGCAGTGGATCTGCAAAACTAAACAGATGGTGTTTAAGATCCAGCACCCCCACTGTACACATTTCAAGGGGAGGTTAATTTAGACTGATCCTTGTATTGCCCATGAGCTCAGTGCCTGTTTGCAGTTGGTGTATTTTCAGTATGCATTTGGGAAATATAATCCAGTTTAGTTCCATTGTAAAGGTGTCCAGTTTACATTCTCCAAGGTGACTGCATGATGCGAACAATCCTCTTTTAAAATCCATATACTCCAGGCTACAGAAGAACAGTAATACCCAAAATGCTTCATTTTGCAGGCAAGTGAAACTGTAAGAAGTGCCAGTTGATGTTTTGAATTAATTTATTTGGAATCACTTGTAAGAAAATATATATTTTTTGCTAACATTTAATTTTAAACTAGGTCTTCATGATGGAATTGAGATGAAAAGGTATGTGGGTCTTAGTACTGACAGTTTTTTTCTCCCAACACTCTACTTTTCCTCTTCTCTGTATATCACCTCTGTGCAGTGAAAGGGTGTCACTCATGCTGTCAGAGGCTGAATTTCCCCATCCAAAATAAGATCAGGTGTTGTAGTCAGTCTGCCTTGGAGAAGCAGGAGGAACAGAAGGCTGTGAAACAACCCAGTGGTAAGCAGGTGAAACAACTGTGTCTCCAAAGGTCCAGTACCTTCCAGATGTACTGTCTGTTTTCTTCACTGGGGAATTGGTTAAATATGATAATTTAGTTCACTCTTATCTTCTGTAACATTTCAGAATGGACAACGAAACCACCTTTGCTTGAAAGTTCAAATCCTGTTTAAACACAAGCTTTGGGACTTCTTTAAGCTCTTGAAAGGCATTCTTCTGTAAGTGGAAATCTGAGCTGTTTTCAGCTGACTTAGGTAAGCATAACTCCTAGGCTTTGTCAAAAAAGAAAAACAACAAAAACCAAAAAAATAAAAAATATCCCTGGAAAGTATATTCTCACTTAGTGGTAAAGAGCCCTGTGCATGTACTCTTCTCTGTCATGCTCTAGTACAGCACTCTGAACTGTTAAATGTATTTTTTTCGCAATCTCTGCTGCTGAGAGTCAGTTGAATGTTACAGTTCCCTCAGCTCTTCAATTGTTTTTATTCTTTCAGCTACATGCTGTTATCATGAATAATCTGATTTCAAAGAACAAAAAATATCTCTTTTTGTGATAAAACTGTTCAAACTATTTAAAATGTGTTTTTCAGATTATCCAGCTTTTTTGTCACATCAGAATTTTGCTTCAAAACAGGTCAGCCAAAGCTTCATCAAGTTTTATCTTGCTTGTGAGCAAGGGGCAGGCTGACTCACAGACAAGTAATAGGAAGCATAGCGCTCCATCTCTATGTCACCAGCTTAAATTCAGCAAAGGTTGCCACTGACAACTGAGTTTTTGATGACCTAATGAAATTAGCTGATGGTCTTGTATAGTGGACAGATGTCCTTACTATAAAAAACATTATAGCAATTGATAACCTTTCTTGCTTGACTCAACAGAAAAAAGACAAACTGAATGAGACACAGGTGCTCAACAACTTTCACACGTCTACACCTGGCACCTGGAAAATAAGTTTAAGGGCATGTTGCCAGGGGTTAAGTGTATTCCACTTATTCTGAAGCTGAAAGATTTCAGACACCTAGGCTATTAGTCTATTACCTTTCTTAAATGCCATGCTATTCCAATTTTTGGTTTAGAAAAAAAAAAAAAGGGGGGGGGGGAGACGGGAGAGAGAGAGAAATTATACTGACTCACTCTGAAATTCAAATTGACCTAGGCAGCCAGGGAAAATTAAAATATGTTACAGTAACACTGAAAATAATGGGTACAACAATATCTGATTAAACAATATAATTTTATAAGCTTCTACAAGTATCAAGTTCTTGCTGTTCTGGTGCATTTTGCACATAAGACTTTTCCAGCAGAAACCAAGAAGTTTGTGTCATATAAGAAAAAACATGCTATGGATTTGCTCACTGGGGCTAGATTTTAATAAGTGGACATCTTCATTAAAAAGAAGGATAGACAACTTTTATTTGCATCCCCTCTTTAGGAACAAATTCCTTCTTTCATTGTCAAAACCAATTAAAGATATATATATTTCTACTTGCCATGTTCTTAGCATTGCAAGTTATTTTTTTTTTAATTTGGTTTTACCAACTCAGTTAATTATCATCCCTTTAAGACTAATATATACATATATATATATAAAGATTCTGCCAACATTATTTTTGGATGTTAGAAGCTCATTGCTTCTTCCTGAAACAAGCAGAATACCTAACACTTTAGCAATTTTTCTTACAATGTACTTAAACCAGGTTACTTAAACCAGGTACTTAAACCTGGGGCTTACAAAACTTTTGCATTTAGAGAAGACTGTTAGTTCATTCATCAAACACATGATATAAACCACTCTGTTATGCACCTTCAAAAAAAAGAGAGAAAGAAAGGAAGAAAGAAAGGAAGGAAAGAAGGAGGAAGAAAGAAGAAATAAAGGAAAGAGTTAGACATGCACACAAAGGTAACAGTGCTCACTGATGGACATGGTTTTTAGTGCTTGGCTGTACAAAAACATGTTCACACAAACAACTGTCGCAGCAATTATTTATGATTAAAAAACATGGGAATGTTGTGGTGACTTTGCATTAGACGTCTAGTATATGTCAATTGTTTTATTCATGATAAACAGATCATTTAGTTGGAAAAATCCCATCTGCCTAGATATATCTCTTATTATTTATGAGAACCATGTTTAGGAATGCAGGCAGCACATGTGCATAATTAATCCTGAAGAGAATTAGACATTGTTTGATTCACAGCTGAATGCAATTAGCATTAGGAAGTTTACATATGTTGGCAATAACACAGATTAGCAACTAAAGTGCTTGTTAAAAAATTTAACCTGAGGCTGCTGGAGCAGACCTCTCTTAATGATGCTTTAAATGTTGTTGATGAAGTAATAATCAATTTTGTTTTATAAATAGTAAATCAAGAATTTAGGTCTAATTAGCTGTGCTACAGATCACTTCACTTACATATCCAACGTACATGCAATGTGTGCTGTGAACTTTCTTTGAGTCTGGTGTGCAAACAGTTGTTAAGGGAATGGTGTGATCCCTTCTGTATTTAAAAAAGGAAAAAAAAATAACATATGGGGAAGAATGAGATGAGATGTCTGTGGTGGGAGTGACTCTGCTCCTGGCACTCACGAAGGAAAGAGCTTTTCCTTTGTCATTTCAGAGCTTTTTAACTGAAGGATGAAGAAACAATGTCTTGTCTGCCTTTTTAAAATATAATAATTAGATTATAATTCACAGTCTGTGAAATGAAGCCCTCTAATGGAGAGGGAGGAGGAAGAGAGAATATAAGTGATGAAAGTGAGGAGGTAAAGTAAAATTGAGCTGTAATTGTTTTCACTTCAACTTTAAGAAGTTCAACATTAATTAAAATGTTTCTGCACCACTCACCACCAGATTGGCACAAAAGAGGGCTGGCTGGTGTGTGCAGCTGCTGACTGGCAGATATGTCAGCAAGGCGGTTGCCAGGAAAGCTGCAGCTTCACACACACATACACACACAGCCCTATATAGTCTAAAAATTATGTTGCAATTCAGTTGCAAGCAGTTCTAGTTTTATTCAAGACATTAAAGTAAGAAAGAAATTAATACTTCCTGAACCAGCTAAGATAGTTGGAAAATTGTTCTGAGATATCTTTTGTCCCAAGATATATTTACCATTGCTTTGTCTTAGTGTTTCCTTTTTTTCTCATCTTGAATTCTGTTTATTCCTATGGGAGGTGTTCAGAGATATAAACTTCATCTGAGCACCCAGCATGCCACAATGGGTCAGCAGAAGCTGGATCTGTGAAGAGTTTTCCTTCTCCTCCAGCTGTATTGCCTCTATGTCATTTCTGTATGTGAGCAGGTGCTCTTGGGCATGTGTTGTGCAATCCCTGTAATCACCCTTGCTATATCAGAAGAGCAGGAGATGGTACTAATTACTCTCACAATGAAATTACAACAGGATCCTGCAGCCCTTCTTTCTTCTGACAGATGTCTGTGTGTTCCCCCAAAAACATGAAGATAGATATGCCTATATCGTCAAGCCCTCCCTCCTCAGCAGGCTGGGAAGCCCATCTCAGCTAGCCAGGAAAATTTTAAAGTAGCTGAAAGAAGAGGGAGCAAGCAGATAGCCAGAGCTGACAGGGCTTTGCTTCCGCCAGCACCAAAAGAAACTCATTTTGCATGTGATGACACAAAACGGGCACTTCCTATTCACTCATCTACAGACCAGCCAGAGACTGTAAATAATTGTGAAGTGGAGTAAGGGCTAAACTGGAAAAGGCATTTAGGCTCCTAAAAAATGGGAAAATGTGCTAGCAGGCATTCAAGAATGAATAAGAGCTCTCATCAGAGGAAGAGCGTAAAGCACAGAGCAGCTTTGATTGGCCACATTTCCTTAGGGGAGGCATGGAAAAGAGCAGCCAAGCCCAGAGGATTTCCCTGGTGAATGGCAAGCTCTCCCCGTAGCTCCTGAGGAGAATGGGGAAGGCTGAGCCTACAGGGAAAGCTTGCACATGTGTGAAGGCTGAGTGGCTTCTACTGTAAGTGATAAGTGTTGCAAATTCCTAAGTGCTGCTCAATTGCGTGATTTGATATCTGTTATATTGGTTCTGTAGGCTGTGTGGGAGCTTGTCATGTTCCCCTGAGTCACCGCCACCAGTAATACTGTAAAGATTGCCTCAGCTTTTGTATAGGAGGTTTCCGGAAAAATAGTTGTCTCCATTCAAGCTTAATTCTCATCATTTTAGAGGGTCTACTATAAGAACAGATGATACTGAGAAACCTTGGCAGTAGCCTGATGCAATTTTAAGAAATTTTCAAGATAGCCTGTTTGTTTATCTTTGTTTAGCTGATAGAGCCAGATGAAAGGAACAGAATACCTTGTATGTCAGGAGACTGAAGTGAATTAATAGACTGCTGTATCTCACAAGAAAGGAAGGAAGGAACAAATGAATGAATGAACTTTGACTTTTCTTAAGTAGACAGGGCAGCCAGGCTCCGACTGATGTTTACAAAAGTAGATGTGTTTGAAGCAGTACCATATGGAGAACTGGGGAGAGTTTAAGGGTTAAGCAGGAAGAGCCTTAGGAACCAACTAAACTGAAGAAAAAAAAATAATCAACTCTAAGATACATTTATCCCCTTTTATAGAAAAGAAGATCTCATAAGCTAAAAAGAAAGGGACAATTTCTGCGCAAGGTGCATGAAAAAATTAAGAATTAGATCATAAGGAAGATAAGCAGGAGTAGTAGTTTGGATTCACCACAATGGACAGTTTTATTGCATCCAAATATTAATTATAAAAATCTATTGGGCAATGAGAGGAAATATTCCTGTTTTCATGCTACTCTTGTTTATAGACCAAGGAGTAGGTTTCAGGTCACTAGACTTCCTACAGTGAATGCCCTTGCCTCTGTTTATGGCTTGAAACAATGAAACCCTTAAGCAGATGTCTAGCCTGAATATTTATGACTATTGGTTTCTGAAATATCATCTTTAATGTGTATTCATAAATCCAAGGGTTGTTTATAGGAGTAAGGGTTGTTTATAATCACTTTTCCAATTAAAAGAAATTGAATTTGTGACTGACAGAAATTTGTGGAAAACAGAGACTTTTCACTTTTGCCTTTTCTGATGTACCAGGCTCTATAAGGTCAATAACATCAAAAAAGGAACATTTTTTCATTCAATTCCTTTTCTTCAGCTGATGCACTGTGATATTCTTTTACAGTTCTTTGCTGTATGCACTTTGATAACTTAAAAACACCACCAGTGTACACAAAGGGTAGCTAAAGCAGATGCTATTATTTGCAGAAGAGCAGTGGTAGCATATCCCACTTTCAGCTAATTATAATAATGTTCATATTTTCTGTAAGAAATAGGGGGAGATGTCACAGTCTAAATTATTCTATGTTGGCTTTAGGAGGATAAACATTTGTTGTTGACAAGTATTTGATCTGTCTCATAATTCTGTCACTGCGACAAACTAAAACTATATTTTATTCTCCATTTCTGTGATCTTTCACCTAGATAAGAACCAACACCTGGCATCTTTTCAAATTTTCTTTTTTCTTTACATCAGTGGCAGAAGTTAAAAAGGTAACATGAAAAGAAAGATGAAAAAGGAATGCTGTTCAAATTGAAGGACTGTAGTTTCAAGTTTCAATCCTGTATCAAAACATCTCCACCTCATCTTCTTTCTCAGTCATCACAAATGAAAAGTACAAAGAAGTACACAAACATCAGTACAATGCTGTGTGTGTACTGCTATCCAAAAATCACAGTTACAAAATTATACCTGACATATCAAAAACTGACAGTCACATCCTCAAGATTTTCTTCTGTTCGTTCCCATGGACCTTCTTTATTAATAAATCTGACACATAAAAAGCATCTGTATGACTAAAGTGTCAGTTACTGGAAAGACCGTTTTGATCTACTTCTTAACTTTTAGAAGAAATATTCTCTTTTCTATGAAGACAGGATCTGTTCACTGACTGCCAGCTTTCAAATGACCACCTCTTGAAGTTTAATTTTAAGTTTAAAATAAATATTGTATGCATGCAGAATAATTATGATGCTCCAGAGAGACACTGTATAATGACATTGATTCTTTTTTATCTAAAAATGCCAAACCCTTGAGGTGGCTAAGTCTGTATTTGCCAGAGATATATGGAGGTTCAATCTACACGTTAAATTATAAGAGGTTGTTCATGTTTCTGTCACTAAATAGGTAGTGAAACTTCCATTGTAAACTTTGATTTTCAGATCCTTAAAACTTACTGGTAGAAATTGGCTTTGGTCAAATGTTTCATATGGAGTGTTTCAGCTGTGGAATAACTGTTGTATTAAAAATAAAATGCAATTTAGAAATTCTTCTCTAGTACTTTGGAACTACAGAAAAGGAAGCATATTGGTTTTGTATACATCTTAAGAGTCATTATTGAAACAAACATTAATTATTAATAAATGCTGCAGACATTCTTAAAATATACAGCTATTTTAATATTAAAAAGAAACAAATTCCTAATTGAGTTTGAAAAATAGAGTTTGTGCATGTAAAACATCTTCTCATATCATTTTTGTTATATTTAGTATATTTAAATAAATGTTCTGATTTCATAATTACCACATACACACACACAATAAAATTTTTAAAAATTGCAAATTTAGAAAATGTAAATAACATGTATAAAGATACAGTCAATCTCATACTTTTGTCTGTTCTTTGGTTCACACCTTAGGCTAACACACTATTATCAGGAAAGAGTGGCGTCCTTTATTGAACATATATCTGATCATTCATAAATTGTACAGCTCCTTTAAAAAATCAGTGATATCTTGAACACCCTCATTTGCTTTAAAAATGTCAGATATGGGGTAGTTACTATGTATTTTTTGTTGTTGTACTTCATAATAAAGAATAACAATGATATTTATAACAATAATATTACCATTAATCTTTACTTTTTCTTAATAGTAATAAAAATGACACTAGTAATGGAATTAATGGAGTTCTTCATATTCCAATGCAAAATACACTTTTTGGGAACTACCATCATGCAAGTATTGAGAATAAGGGTGACAATTGTGAACCCTATAAGTACCCAGAAAAAAATAATCCATTGCAACATTAATTTTCATTGAAATATTAATCTTATTTAAATGCATCTAGCAATTACTCATCTAGTATTATATATTGATGTGTATTATATATTCAGTATTCATACTCAGTACTGAGTACTCGGTATTATGTACTGATATGAAACTTCTCCAGCCTTTTTTGGTGTTAGAGATGGGCACATATGGAAAGCAAGTCATTGCACCTACCTAAACATCAATTTTGTGGTAGGAGAGTATGCTTCTCTCCATTAAGGCCTAGCAGACTAGAAGCTGAACTTTCAGATAGATATTCTTAAAAGAGGTGTTCCTCCTACCTTATTGCTACAGGATGCACAATGACAACAGATAATATCCTACTGTTTCAGTAGCTATTCCTTTGCACAAACCCCAAATAACCCAACTATGTTTAGCCAAAATTAACACTAAAATGGGCTGAAATATATACACTAAAATTTAATTTTAGTCTTATTTTTAATAGACTATTCATTAATCTTTACTATGTTTCAATATCAGTAAAATTATGAACCAAGTGCCTCCTGCCTAAGAAGGATCACAGAAATACTTACCTGAAGGACATAACTTACTATGGATAAGAATCATGAATCTTACTCCAGTGAACAGATTCCATTCTCTTGGTCTTCACATTCAATCCCCAGCCAAGCTTTAGAAGGACTCACTGCTCTTCTCACAGAAGTACTCACAGAGGTCATGATTAGGAGGAGTATGCAAAAAACACTCCATACTTTAGTAATGTCAAATTTATGACACAGAGTGGGATTCATCTCACTTACTGTGAGGCTTCTCCACATGAGTTAAGCAGCTAGAGTCCTTTTTTACTTACAGAGAAAAAACCAGACATTTCTAGAGAGTGATTCATTTGACTTATTTTTTAGATCTGTCTTGAGAAAAGATTAATTGTACTCTAGACTTGCTGCTTACATCCACTGATTACAAGGCTATATAAACTACTCTTAGAGATGTAGGTGTCTGCATTAAGGTCCTCTGAAATCGGAGGGCCGAATCCCATTAAAAATAAAAAAAATAAAAAATTCCTTTGGATACATTTATTTATATTTTCCTTCAATAAATTTTGTTAATAGTGTCTTTTTATTTACAGCTAAATTTGCTTATTATTTTATGCAGTATATTTTTCCATCACATATTTCAAATGAGTTTTTTTCAATCTGGACACAATCATGGAGAGAATTCCTGTTGAATATGCACGTAGACAAAACAAAACTATCTCCTATGTTCATCACCATGTGCTGACTTTTCAACTTCCTTCCCTCTAGAAGTAAAAGTTTGCACTGGGTTTCCAGATTAAAGTGTTCTCATAAACGGTTGAAAGTATTGTGACACAGCTTTTATCATAATTTTAAAGCAAAATTGCCCATTGATTTCATGAAGAACTGCTCCATAAATTCTTTAATGATTTGGCCCAGTGTAGATTAAGCTGAACATCCTTGTTTGCAATTTTGTTTCTAAGAATCCCTTCATTATTAATTCACTTAGTATTCATTGCAATTATACTGAGTATAATTGTTTTGCTATTCATGTGGCTGTCAGAAAGATTTTTATAGGCCTTCCATTATAATTAGGCATACATTAATAGACATTTAAAGCATGTTACCATTCTTAACGTAACTTGAAGCTGTAGTCTACTAAAAGTGAAAAAGCCTAATAGTGAAATGTGAACACTTCATTTTAAAATACATAGTTTTTACCCTTGAAGTTTCTGTAATTGGAGATTTTTGAATTTCTTTATTTGCCTGAATCCAGGACAGTGACCTGGATTCAGATAATGATGGACTATCTAGTTATGTATCTCCTAAACAGAAGTATGCTGTCCCCGTGCAAGGTATTTGGTCATCTGGGGGATGTGCAAGACAGCACTAAGTAGGCCAGCTTATACCCTCATAATTCCTTAAAACTGTAGCAAACCAGCATTGGCAGCATTTCAAATTGAAGCAGGGGAACCTTCTCCCTAGGGATTTTCATGGCAGGTTTTCTATGTAGGAGGCCATTTCCAGAAAGCATGGAGATAATGACCACAAGGGCAGGCTTGGTTTATACATAGGCTTTAGGTAGACTAACAAGTCCAGAAATAAATCCAATTAGAAATAAAATACACCTCTTTAATGGAGTCAATAAAGCTATCAACTGCACCACACTTAACCACTGCTGTTCTGGTTTATAAGGAAAAAATTATAAAGGTCTGTTGTATTCAACCTCCATTTCAGATGTGCATGAAGACAAAGGGCTAACATAGAACCTGTGCGAGAGCAGTCTCTCTCTCTCTCTCAGTGCACTATTTATGAATATGTATACAGAAGCTAAACAAATCTCATAACTCTTCCATACAATATACCATACAGCATGGTGGTTAGGAAGGCTTCCTGGGAGAAAGATGTGCCTTGCAGCCTGTGAAGGAGGGGACAGATACTGGGTCTTCCCAGACCTACTTGGAAACTGTATAGCTGGGGGCATGAAGAGGGTAATCTTCCAGAAGTTTTGTGAAGTTAGTCCCAAAGCAGAACTCCCAACCAAAATTTTAAGCTGTTACAACTTCAAAACAACTAACCTTGTATTTCTTAGGAATAGAGTATATGCCAAAAAGAAATTATGTTTTGCCCAGCAAAAGTAACGTAAAGACAAAGCAATGATGTGATGAACCTTCCCTTTCTGTATTCTTCTAATAAGGAATAGATACAGAAAATCTTTTTGGCCTAAAAACACTCACATTACTACCTACATTTAGAAACAATTTATTGCTTTGCACACTTGCATGACTTAAGCCATGCCTGAGAGTGGACATGGTACAGGATCTGTACAATCATGTATTTGAAATTATGTAAATTTTGTCCTTGTTAGTGTTATTTTGCAAATTATCCCTATGAAGTCATTTAGGGTTATTTGTTTGTGTTTTTCTGAGAGAAGGAAAGAGAGGGACTTGTGTGATAGTCATCAACTCCTATCAAACAACCTGGTCATGCTTACTTTTTCTGAAAAATATCTCAGTTTGAAGATGCTGTCTGCTTTCATGTCTCAGGCCCATGCTAGTTCCAGGAGGGACCTTGGAAAAAAGTAAAACATCATGGGGCAACTGAACAGGCTCAAAGCATTTCAGAACTCCTTACTGCATTTTCCATAGTCTTCATTATGTTAAAATAATTAAGGGGATTACTTAGCAATGTATGCAAATGGAAAAGATATTAATGCCTCAGTACTGTATTTTTATCCAAACTTATTTTTAATATTCTAAAACAAAAGAAAGATTTTCATTAATACATATCATTTCACGTATTAGAAAAAAGATCATTTAGTTTCAATAGATGATCCAAAACTATTTGTTCCATCTTATGTTGCATAAATATTTAAGCAAAAGGAAAACACAACCAGAAAAAAAAAAAAAAAAGTTATAATAGAGAACAAACACATACAACTCTTCATCTTAAATTGTGCTTGCCAGGCAGGAACTCCAAGTATCTCTCAAGATAGTGTGTGGTAGGCTTAAATGGCTTTCCAAGTAAAGAAGAAAAAAAATAATAATTTCCATATATTCTATGGCTAGCCAACTGTGTGTCCATAGTTTCTTAAAATGTTTTAAGGAATGTGATACGGACTAACCTTTCTATACTACAAATAAATCATTAGCTCTTTCATAGTATGAAGAAGAGTTCAGCTATACTGAATAGAGTATAGCTCAGTACTGCAAACAAATTAGACTGTAAAGACCTATAGTCAAAAGTGAAGACAAAGTTCAGTTCAGTTGGCCATTTCATTTTATTTTCTAAAATATAGTGATTTTATATGCCTTATGAAACTAGTAAAATTTATAAAATATATATATATATTATAACACTTCAGAGTATAATAATTAAGCAAAAGAATTTCCACGTCTTACTAATTATACTCATTGCAAATTAAGAAAACCTAAAAACAACATCACATTCCTCCATACTGATTACTACACAGAAAGTTCAGTAGTTCTAGTTTTGTTTTGCTTCAGCCATGGAGTTTTGTTTTTTTTATTTAGTCTTCTTCCTCCATTTTTTTTTTTTTTCCTTCAGTTGTTAATGAAAGAAGCAGCATTTCAAGAACAATTAGATTGGTTTGTGACACTGGACTCCTTGGGGATAGTTTCAGAGCACTGCTGTAAGTAAGCCTGTAGGACACAGTTTCAAACAAACTACATTCCTACAAAGGGTTTTTCTTTTTTCCCTGTGCTATGTAATGAATTCAGGGATGTATGTATTTAGGACAAGGAAAGAAAATGAATAAATGGAAGAAGAACAATAAACAAATTTAGTAGTACTTAATGGAACTCTTGTCTACATTCCTTCCCCTTAAAAATGATCATTTGTAAGTGCAAGTCCTTATCCTAAGGTATGTTAGTCTAGACTGAGGCAGGAAACTCTAGGTCAGACAAAAGGTGACTGAAAAAATGCATTTGATTTATTCATATATCTTAATGTGAAATATGTATTTGAAGAGACTAAAAATCTCAAAGACTTTTTTGCAACAGCCAATTACTCTAAGCTTTTTAATTCTAGCAGTGTATTTGGAACATTTCCATTGTTCTAAGGGTTAAAATCTTCCCCATGACAATGACAAGCCTTATTACTCAGTCAAAGTAAATGGATCACCATATAACCTTTCAGAAATGTTCTTCCTTAAGCTATTAAAACATTCCATGCCCTTAGATGACAACAATTTCTCTGCCTTTTGAAATTTCTTTTCTATCCTGCCGAGTTCACAGAGATATGCTTGGTTAAAATCAACTTATATAAAACTATGCACTGTAAATTCTGACACTTCTGTTTGAATCTCTTTTCAAACACTTGTCTTTGCTCACCATAATAGATGTCAGTTCTTCTGATGTAGTTCAAGCATGAGCTTCATATGAAGACTCAGCTATGTCTATTGCATTTCTGAAGCTACTACTCACTGAAGTTTTGTGCTGTTTGACATCAAAGATAGGCAAGAATCACCTGCTGAGTTCACATGCATGGAGCAAAACATCTTCAAATCACTTGTGCTAGACAAAAGTTTTTCATATTAAGCTTTCACTATCATGTGGACTTAAAGACAAATGTAGTCCTTGTTAAAGTTGCAGCATCGTGTTATTAAACTATGCATCTGGGCCTCGTGATTTATATAAGTTTTAAGATGAAGGATAATTATTTGGCTGATTTATTTTTTGACATCAATTGCAAAGCATTGTGTTGTGTAAAAATAAAAATAAAAACGTTTCTCATTCAATATGCAGTGATTTCGCTCAAACACAAAAAACGATTTGAAAGCATGGCATCCTCCAGGTTAGAAAAAGCACTGTGCTCTACTTTTTTCAAACTTCAATAGATGACTATTTATCAATTTGAAAACCAGGAACAGTTAAAACATATACTTTATATAGGGAACATAAATGAAACAAATTCCCATTCTAAAATTTCACAAATTTGCTTTTTGGATAAGTATAATCAAATAGCACTCTGAGAAATAAATATCAATGTAGAAAAAGCATATTTATGAAGGATCGAGAGCTACTGTAAAATGTATGTGTGTCTAATGGATGCCTAATCAGTATAACAACTGTGTGATAGTTTTTAATCACAATGACTGCAGTGATGTCTCTGTATATAAACTTGATTGACCATGAATATGCATAAGAATTATATTTTGGAACAGTTGTGTGTGAAAAATGTTTATAATTAGTGTGCATTTGAATGTCACCAAGTGAATCCATGAAGTGCAAACCAAAACACAACAGGGTGTGTGATTGTTTTGAGATAATCTAATGCCTTGGGTGTGTCTGTTCAGTCAGCAGATGCTGAGACGTAGCTGCCAATTTTAGCAGACTGAAGATTTTAGTATTATAGGGCCTCCAGTGTTTTTATTCATTTAAGTGGCTTGAAATGAATTTAAAAGAAAAAAAAAGAAAAAAGAAAAAAAAAAAAAGATGTTTTTCCCCTACTATTGTTTTTCCATTTCTTTAGTATATGGGTCCAAGGGAGCCAATGTGCCTAACACTTTCCAATATCTGAAGTTGTTCCATAACTGCAATGTTAAAACCCTTGCAAACCAGATCATTAACTCACTCCTGGCTGTTTATTTTTTTCTCTTCTTAAAATAAATGCCTACTTTAGCACTTTGAATGCCAGTATGTTTTTCTTTTAAATACTTCATAAACTTGCTGAATCCTTAATGTATTACAAATGGAGGATATAATTAGACTGCTCTAGGTGCTTATGTGTACATACAGGCAGGATCAAATTGTGTTTTTATGTTTCATTCACAGGTAAGAAAGAGACTTTTAAGTATCTTCAGGGGCTCTATTGCTAGTCCCTCTATTGCAGGGCCCAGAGGTGCTCCCTTGTCTCAGGCATTCATCCTAGCTATGTCCTAAGTATATTAGGGTTAGGTTTAAAGTTAGTATATTTTACTTAGGACAAAGGTAGATGCAGGTGTGTGAACTTCTCTTCCTTTCCACCTGCCCCCTCTTCAAGTCTTGTTTTCCACGTAAACTAAATCCAAGCATGTGGGCTGGCAGGGAACCATGGCTGCCCCAGCAGCAGCTGCATGACACCCAAAATACTTCTGGTATACCCAAAATCTTAGCGCACACCAAATCCCAGAAGACAAAGGTCTAGAGTACTCTGTCTCTTACTGTAGGATGAAATACACAAACAAATCAGAATCTGTCAGTGAAAAGCTCCCAGATCTTATAGACCTCAATATGACCTTAAAATACATAAAGAAATTAGGCATCAAAGATTCAACTACAGAATGCCTTATGAAGAATGATTGTGCTAAGCAACACAATGTAGCAAATCTGTGGATAAGGTGGCTGAGGCAGAGTATGTGTTACAGACTATGCTGGTTTACTGAAAACACAATAAACCCTTGCCTTGAAGTTGCTTATTGCCCCTGACTCCTTCAGATCTGTCAACATTAATTCAATATCCTACTCTTAACATGAACTGTATTCAATCTGAGGTATTTCAGGTTGTATTTAAGCCTGTGCTCAGATTTAATTAGAAATGAGAAATACAGCAGATGGAGAGAAATCATTGTTGCACAGTTGGGCCCCTATGCAAAGACATTTCTCTAAGAGTTGACACTTAAGAACTCTTTGATTGGTTAGCCATGGCAAAAGAAAGGTGGTCTACAAATGAAATTAAAAACCGGGACAACAGCTGCTCCAAAGCCTCTACAAAAATCTCTGATGGAAACAAGGAAAAGACTAACCATGATATGAAATACCACTGTAAGGTAACTATATTGTAGTACTGGTATTAGAGTTTAGCATCTGTGAAGTTGCTACAAAAGTGACCTTTATATTTGGCTTTCCTGTCAGAGGAACTCAAATGAGACATTCTATTATCAAAGAAAAAAAAAATCAAGGACGCTATTCTATCATCAGTTTTGCATTGTACAACTCTGATTTCCTCATACTTTACACAACAGAGACAAGTTTCCGTACACAAAAATGGTATGCTGCCCAGACGAAATATTTTACCTTTAATGAGCTTTATACACCCAGTCATCCTAACATCTGAGTTCGAAATACACAGAAGAAGTAAGCAACATATTAAACTAAACTATCCACAAGAGAAAGCACAAAGCACAAACAGCGGGCGGGTCAGCAGTCTCTTATTTGTAAGGTATCAAAGGCTGTTGGTGGATCTAATAAAATTACTCTGAACATCTGACCTTTGTCCATGGCCAGAAGGAATGCAGTTATACAATAGGGGAAGGGAAATCACTGGTGACAAAATGTAGTTTCAAATAAACTATGCTTCTACTGGCAATTTTTCTTTATCTGCTATCATGTAATACGCAGAGGGATGAACAGTATGTACTTAGAACAGGAAATGAAAGTGAAAAAAAATTGAAGCTAAAACTGACACTAACAATACTTAAATTGCTTAATGGAGATGCTGTGTACATACTCCCCCAGGCAACAGATCCTTGTAAGTGTTTAGAGCTTCTAATTGTACCATATGTCTTAATAAACAGCAGGTTACAGAAACTCTAGGTCAAATGTTAGACAACAGAAGGATTTTGTCTATAATTTATTCAAAAGTTTGATTGTATCATTGCACATTAGGAGGAAATCGAACCTCAGAGTTATGAAGCTAATTACTGCCAAGCATCTCTAATGTATGTATGCATGTGTGTAGATGTAGTGGGTTTACGTGGCAAGGTTTTGGTAGCAGGGGGCCATAGGGGTGGCTTCTGTGAGAAGGATCTAGAAGCTGCCCCATGTTTGGTAAGGGCCCCACTGCTGACCAGAGCTGAGCCAATAAGTGATGTTGTTTTGTGCCTCTGTGAGAGCATATTTAAGACAGGGAAAAAAAAACACTGCGCCACACAGCAGCTGGGAGAGTGAGAGGAGTGAGGAACAGCCTTGCAGGCGCCAAGGTCAGTGAAGAAGGAGGGGGAGAGGTGCTCCAGGCGTCGGAGCAGAAGTCCCCTGCGGCTTGTGGTGAGGACCATGGTGAAGCAGGTTGTCCCCCTGCAGCCCATGGAGTACCACAGTGGAGCAGGTTTCCACCCTGCAGCCCGTGGAGGAGACCACGGTAGAACAGGTGGACCTGCACCGATGGAGACTGTGGCCTGTGGAAGACCCCTGACAGAGCAGAATCCGGGCTGGACCTGTAGCCCGTGGAGAGGAGACCACGCAGGAGCAGGTGACCTGGCAGGAGCTGCTGCCCATGGGGGATCCAGGTTGGAGCAGTTCGCTCCTGAGGGATGGACCCCGTGGTACGGACCCATATCTGGAGCAGTTCTTGAAGAGCTTCTGCCTGTGGGAAGCCCATGCCGGATCAGTTCAGCAAGGACTGCATCCCGTGGGAGGGACCCCACAGCACAGGGGACGAGAGTGACCGAGAAGGAGCGGCGGTGAAGAAGCACTATAGACTGACTATAACCCCCATTCCCCCATTCCCCTGCGCCGCTTGGGGGGAGGAGGTGGAAGAGGGTGGATGGGGGGGAAGGTGCTTTTGGTTTCTTTCCTTTGTTTCTCGCTTCTCTAGCTTGTTAGTAATAGGCAATAAATCTTACTATCTCCCTATGCTGAGTCTGTTTTGCCCGTCACAATAATTACTGTGTGATCTCCTCATCCTTATCTCAACCCTTGAGCCCTTTTCATCGTATTTTCTCCCCGTTCCTCTTTGAGGAGGGGGAGTGAGAGAACGATTGTGGTGGAGCTCGGCCGCCCACCCAAGTAAAACCACCACAGTAGATATGTGCACATATATACTATACACAGAGTATATACGTTTGTGCATATATTGTGTATATAATGTGTATTAGATATGTACACATACATATATATGTATACATACATATAGCTGAAGGCATTACCAGCGCAGTGCAGAAGGCTTCCCTCATATCTGTGTTCTAATTATTTCATGAGTAACCCAAGAATTTAGCATAAAGGTTTTTTATTTGTTTTTAGGAAAAAAAAAAAAAAGGGAATTTTCTTAATTTATCTTATCTTAAAACCAAGAACATAGATCAAATTACATCAGTCATAGCTTCTCTGCTCAACCAATTCTCTATCAAGGACTTCTCTTGAAAAAAGGACTGCATCAGAGGATCCAAAAAAAGATGATCAGTTAAGATTACATGATATTTAATAACATCCAGATTCATTTTGTGCAGACATGCAGAAAAGACATGAGGTGAAGCAATATCAAAGAAAGCCCCCTTGGATTCTCAGGGTGTTCTTCCAGAGGTGTCCATCCTCCCATGGAACTCTGCTTGTGCCAGCTGCCTCTGGAAAAGCTGTGTCCTCCTTGTCAGTGAGAACAGTTTTGCTACCCCAAAAGCTTGTTCTGAGAGGGCCTTTACTCAAATTTCACAGCTCTCTGGGTATGAGAGACCACAGCATGGGCTCACATTCTGTCACTGAGAGAGTCTGGACACACTGAGAGTTTCAACTAGCAGACGTAACAGGAGTCACTATCATTTCTGGGAATGCTGCCTTCCCATTGCAGCCAAGGATGCTGAAATTCCTCTCATATTCAACTTCATGTCTTTCCAGCTAAAATGCGGATTTATAAGGCCAAGAAACTGATAGGAGTGTGCCAGGCTGATGCCAGAAATATGTACAGAAATGCATGGGTTATGAACGTAACTATGTTTAAGCCTGTTTTTAAACCTGTTCTCTGAACTGAAACAAATCAAATGTTTATAATATTCGTAAACCTTTTCTCGATTGGTATAAACATTGGGTAAGCAGGGACCAAATAGCTGCCCTGTAGTATTATCAGTGGGAAAAAAAAAAAAGAAAGAAAAAAAAAAAGTTACAAACCACAGATTCCATCCCTTTCATAAAACATGATTAAATGTGAAGCAGAAACCTTTGCAGAAAAGTGACTTTCCCAGTCTTCATAAGTTTTGTCTTCCTAAGTTTTTGTTCAGTACGGCTTCAAGTTAAACAGAATTAGTGAACATAAGGAACAAGATCCTTTTAAAGGAAACTTTCCAGTCTCTGTCATGGACTGGTGCCAGGATGCCTATACCTGTACTTTTCAGAGCACTTGGTTGGCCAACCTATCCAACCAAGAGGAGCTGATAACACAATCTACCACCAAAAAGTCCCTTGTCACAACCAGACACTTTCCAAACAGAAAAAGCTAGATCATGTGTCAAATAGTCGAAGCTCTCAAGATCATACACAAATAAATAAAATATAGGCAGTTTTGTATATATAATACAAAACCATGCAGATTCTATAAGAAACACAGAGTACTCCTTTTATAATGTTTTGAGGTACACAAAGGATCTCAAACCCAAACAAAAGGATCTGACAATGTTTCAAACTCTCTTTCATTTGAAAAAAGTAAGCAGGTAATTAACCAGGGAGGGTACTGATTATTAAAAATACATCATGTTTATTCAAATATATATACTAAGTTAGTAAGAAATCTTAATTGTTCTTCATCTTGAAATTATATGTTGCTATATGTTCAAAATGGAAAAATAAATATGTCATAAAATGAGAATTCTGGAACTTATCACTGAAATAGACATATTTTTGTTTAACTGTTCTATTTGTATAAAGAGATCCTACGTTTTGTTTTGTTTTGTTTAGTTTAGTTTTGTTTTTTTAATTAGAAATCTTCCATGAAGGTTAAATAAAAAGTAAAAATAAATAAAAAGATGATTTCTTTTGAACAGCCACTGCATTTTACAAAAAAAAAAGAAGAAAGGAAAGAAATACATTTTAAATCAACACTGAAAAATGAGTAACTTGCCACCTAAGGCCAAAAACTTTTCTTCCTGATTTTTTTATTATGATGATATATGGTCTAAAAATTGTTAAAAACATACTCATCCTACTTTGACTATTTTAGCCTGGTTTTAATAGCAAGCTTCAATCCCAATGGCATTAATTTTCCCTGCTCCAAACAACTTCTTTCTGTGTCTTTATTTGTTATCGAGTGTTACTAAGCAATAAGTCTTCACATAAAGCATACCTCAGCTCATCTACTACTAGAATTTCCCTCCTAGCCATTTGAATGTATAAAAAATAAATATATACATATATATATATAAAAACAACATGGAGTGCAACAGTGCAGAGGTTTGCCATAGTGATCTGTGAACTTCTACAAAAATAGTTGATATATATTTAGTGCAGTCTTTTCATTAACTGCAATATTTGTCAAGGAGATAAAGCTTTTAAAAGTGCAGCTTTTATTAAGAATGTTGTTACTTATTCCTTTGATTTATTATGAGAGTGAACCAACAATTTATTATACAGCACTACAACCATCACTTATCACAAAATTATGAAATGTAGATCCTCTTGAGTATACAAGACCCAAAAGATCATCAAAAAGACTTGGTTAATTCATTTAAACTAAAATGAAAGAAGCCATGACCTGGTTACAATCAATACAAATGTATGAAATTAATAGATAACGGAAATATAACAAACTCAAAGAAAGATTCTATATACCATTGGACAAAGATTATATTATGCCATTTTATGATGAGCTATAATTCCTTAGACCTTGAGCTCTATTTCTGTCTTTATCATCTGTCATGTTTTCTATTGATCTGCATGAAAAGTAAGTAAGTACAGTCTCTGGAACAAAAATAAAACTTGATATGTAACTAAGAAGTTATTGGAAAAACCACCATGCAAAAATGACCTATATTGAAGCAGTAATGTTATCTTGGTATTGTAATTGAGCACCCTGCCAAATGTCAGTGGACACCCTTTGCATCCCATTCGTGGAATTCATTTGCAGTAACAGCAACATATGAACATGTGGAAAGACAATTCTGCTTAGAATATATTTCTTTTTAGTACTCAGTTTCCACAAGGAAGCTAACACCTTGTGTAGTGATTAAAAACAGAATCCATTTTATGACTAAATCTGACATTTTCCTTCTTTCATATATAAACCAGAGTATTGTAATCAAATATCAGAGCAGACATGTTTACAGACTTATGCTGAAAACAAACAAACAAAAATGAAAACAAATAAAAACCCACAAAATATCAAATCATATAGGATTAATTACATTAAAAATAAATAAATAAATAAAAAAGACTAAACCTATGGACTAGAAACACATTCAAAAATGGCAGAAAACAATTTTTCTCTTCATCTTTATTACTCTTTTGCAGAGTCTGTGCCCTGCTTATCTTATTATTTGTTATTGACATTGAGAGAGAAAAATCATCCTACCAAGGAGCTTCTAACTGCTCTTGGAAATGTAAAGGCCAGAGATAAACCAATGGCCTTTTACACAGCATTTGTTATTTTGGACAGTGGAGTTGAATGCAGTCCAGGATGCTGGATCTCTTCTCATAACATGTTTCACCCACACTCAACCTGGAAATCTCTGCTTTTTTTCCATAATACAAGGAATGTTCACAACATCTTGGCTGCCGCATGTAAAACCCAGACGTTTCAGATACTCTGCAACAAACATGCGGGAAATTAAGACAGCTGCATGGAAAGCATAACTTGTCCTGTCAATTGAAAAGAAGGTTGCAGACAACTGACGACACTTTCTTTTTTGCAGGAAGGTTTCTCAGGACACAGTGTTCGACAGGGAGGAGTAACATATCTCACAGTGAGATGTCCACCACAAACTTTCAGAGTGATGAAATATGAAATACATATGCTCCTCAAGGCATCTGTATGAGAAACACAGAAAATAACATCATCAGTTGCCTTAATAACACACTTTCTATCTCAAAGACTGGCAAAGCAAAGAGAAACATTTCTATAAAAGAAGTGCTATGTCCACATGTGCCATCTGTCAACATCTGTTGGTGAATCCCAAAGAGGTCAAGTGTGGTGCAGTTTGAACATTTTTGTGTTTCAACACACTGAACCATTTTCAAGAGTGAGTTAGCACCCCTCTTGTGTTGAGAAGATATGTTCAAATGGATACTTTCCCACGGTTTTTAAAAAAGTGAACAAAATCAACCTTGACAGTGGCCCTGCCCTAATGATCTGATACATTTAGCATGTTTAGTTAGGAAAAATATACCCAGACCATCACCACTAGGCCTTTCTCATAATTAAAATATATACAGATGGTGTAATCATAATTAGGCAGACACTGAGTTATACCAATTTACAGATATTTTCTTTATGTAGCTGTGCAATTCCTTAGCAATCAGAGCAGAGACAGTAACATGGGAATCTTTATAAAAATTATGCCCCCTATAAAATAGTGTCTGAGCAATTCACAGTCAGTTTACAACTCATCCTCTAACAACCACTGTGTGGTGGGGAAATAGGCGAATTTTTTAATTTTTTTCATCATAAATAAGACCAAGAAAATTAAGTGACATGTCCAAGGCCACTTAAGCAATCTGAGGCATGCTGAAAAAGTGAACTCGAAAGCTTTGAATTCCAGGTTTCATAAGATAATAATAAAAAAGACACTTCCTCTTTAATATTAATATTTCCAGTGTATTTGGGGAAGTGTAATGAACAATTATGTGAGCATCAGGAATAAGAAACATCCTTAGAAGTAAATGTGAAAACTTTTATGTCCAAAAGACACTGCTATGGCTGTTACAGATAATGGAACTGCAGCTGATCCCAACACTGCTGAGCGGGGTGTAATGTCAGTTCTGGATGAGAAGCTATACTGCAGCAAAAATTCTGATCATGAAACCCCATGATACCATATCAGCATTTAACAGTCTTGACTTTCATGCCTAGGAGACAACTGAAATGCTAAACAAAGAATCACTGAAATCATTGTTAAAGGTATTTAATATTTTTTAAGAAAAAAAAAATATTTTTAACTAGTGATCAACTACAGAAAGACATGGGAAGGTGAATCTAATCTTTAGAGGAAGACTAATACCCGACTAAGCTAGATTTTGGTTTTGTTTAATAGCATCTGTATTTGGCACATCTGCCACAGTTTTTGTGGGAATACAAAAGCCATGAGTAAAAAGTTTAGCAAAGGTGAGAAAACAGCTACTGTTTCCTTATAATTTGAATAGAAAAATAATCACAGAATCATTATATCCAAATAATCAAAGATTCATTTACAGGGGATTAAGACCATCACTCCTCTTGGTATGAAGATGAAGAGATCCCATGCAGACCCCAATTCCCCTTGTAGCCCCTCTGCAATAGTAACAGATATGTTCATTCTTATTCAAGTTTTTGATATCAATTGATTTTTTTGGTTAGCATCCCTTCTCTAAGGATCAGTTTCACCTTTGAAATATTTTAAAATATTAAACTATTATTAATTATTTCCATAGCACTACTGCATTAGGACACTAACCCACCCATATGCGAGGCCCTGTACAAGTGCACAGAAAAAAGTAGGCTGCTATTTGTAGTTATTCAGAGATTATTTATAACTAGTAATGTGTGAACAGCTCAAATTGCAGAGAACTTTGAATGCCTATGGCATCATGTTTTGATTCTTTTTCATTTTAACATTTAACATTTACATTTTAACATTTATTTTGGCTATTTCAGTATTTTGAACAAAGAAAACACATTTAATTCTGAGTTGGTAAGCACCCTTATGAATTCAGAAAGGGTTTCCAACGAAAGTAAAGTGACTCAAATTATATTTTTGATCTTTGTAGACTGAAAACAAACAAGCAAACAAACTCCCCAAAAAACAATGAAGAACCATCTAAAATGCAAGCCATTCAGCTTGTTGAATACATCAGAATGAAGCGAAGAAGGCAAAAGTCTACTTTTTTTTTCCTCTTTTTTAGCAAATCCTTGGCAGTTCACCTTTAAACTGAAGGTCATCAGGTGAGAATTGTTGTGTTTGAAAGCACTTGAACTGCTTAGGGAGTTCATCTCATCTGTATTATTCATATGTATTTGCTGATTATAAATCACAATGGAACGAAATATTTCCAGTTTTTCACATCAGCAGGCATCCAGAGAGCAGTCTTTTATTTACTGACCATGTTAAAAACAGAACAGTTTTTTTTTTCTTACTTTTCTAATAACATGCTGTCTGACCAGTTCAGAGAGATCTCTAATAATGTCTCAGTCCAACCATGGGTCTCATTATGTTGGTAGGAACTGTCATGCAACTGTGAATGTGCAATAAGTGTAGAGGTACTGTAAATGGCAGAAAAATATGAAAAGCATTCTACTTTCAGATGCTGCACAAAGCTATTTATTCCTACCACACTGAATGAACCAAAAATTGTGGAGAAAAAATGAGGACTGGCCTTCTAAATTTAAACAAAGAGAGGATTTGAGGATACATCTTACAGCAGAAAATGAGGGATGTTATATAGTGCAAGATATGCATTTAGCTTTTCTTATGTTCCATCCATTTTTTAAGCACTCCAGAATATTAATTTCAATAGAATTTCTGTTTAAAAAATCAATACCGTAACATGACCCAAATAACAGTTTAGAGACTGCAAAAATTATTCATAGAGTATGTGAATCTGGCTCAGACCTCTCACCCTTACTGTGAGCATCTTCCTCTGAATGTGGTCTCATGAAATATGCTATAACAATGGTATAATTGTACCTCTGGATTTCAAACTTACGGCATTGGAGATTTTTATTTTCATTCAAATTTGTGTACTGGCATATGTAAAATATGCTGTAAACAGTATTTGAGTTTAGAAATAAATACCTACAGGACACAACAAAATGGAATAAGTGAGACTTGTCTGAGGATGTTGATACAAAGGAAAGAGAATTTATTATAGGACGTATCTTCCTAACCTTGGGTCTGGCCTTCCTACCTTGAAGCACAAAAAATGTTGTATCTGAAATGAAATGAGAGGTAAGTCTCCCATTTGCTCTCTGTGCCACATTACTGCTGCTTCTGGCGTGACATTTCGTAAAGGATGAGATAGAGTGAAAAAGAAAGGGAGTTGGTGAAATGCCTTTCACTTCATTAACATACCTGTCAACAACCTGCAAACCTACCACTATTGACAGTCTCTTCCCTTGCAGTTCTGTTTGGTTCACCACATAGGCAGAAATTTCATCCCCAAGGTGAGTACTGCAGTAAAATCAACACCCTTATATCTGCTCACACAAGGATCAATGACTTAAAAAGCTTGCACTCACAGCAGTGCTGTCTGCAGCCAAACAGGTGTTTTGTAAATTATCATCCGAGCACTAAACAAAAAATAAATTGTTCAGATCAAAAATATATGCAGTAATATTCTTTGCAAGAAAAGGGAAAAGAGATCATTTTCATTTCAGTCAGTACAAAATATTCCATTCAAAACCCTGCAGTTTGGACACACCCACAAAAAAAGCAAAGCAAGGAAAGGGATAAATTCATATCTGTTCCAGAGAGAAGCTATTTGAATTAATATCCCATTTGGTGGGAAAATCTCCCAAGCTGTGAAAGACCTCTCTTCTGCCTAAGAGATACGATCCAGAGTGCTCACCTGCCAGGAGAGCATCCTGACCAGCATGCCACAGCAAAGCTCTGGGAGACACTGAGGGGCCAGGGCCAAGCTAGCCCCGTGGCACCACTCTGCTTTGTATTCATGGCAGCAGAAGCTGGAGCCCAGCAATCCCACTTCTACAAAGACTCTTGTCTGCAAGGCTGGAAAGCCCTTCTTTCGTGGCTTTGCTCAATGAATATTTAGGTACCCATGCAAACTGGAAGAGCTTTCCCCAGAGGGATATTGGTTCTAGCATCTCTCCAAATCAGACAGAGAGCGGGTTTGGACTAGGGTCTTGTGCCACTCAGGAGAGTAGCCTAACTACCGCGCTATTAGGTGTTCAACTGTGGAGCTCCTGAAATCCCTCCTGTGGGAGCAGTGGCATTTGCCATAGCGTATTTAAATATTAATTGAGCAAGAGAGTGTGAATGACTCTTTAAGCCTGACTAACAGTCAAGGTGCTCTCCTGGGACATGGGAGCTGCAATTTCAGATTCCCTTAGGCAGTGGAAGGAATTGAACCCACAGCTCCCATGGCTGCATCTCTCTTTTTGCCAGTTTCTGAATCAAGCCTGAATCCAGCCAGCACAAATAGACCCACAAATAGCTGAATAACCTCAAGCTGCATTGCTCAGTGAATTTATTGTTCATCAAAAAATCTTTGTCCCACTTATGATCCATCCCACTTCTGCTTGCCTAAAATGTCAAAGGTGCAAATATATGGCAACCCACTGCTCCTATCAGTATTTATGTCATTTCACTTTTAACTATTTTTCCATGGGTAGAAGTGCAGTTTCATTTTATTTTTTCATGGGAAGCAATCAGTGAACCAGGGTAGGTCAAGACAGCCTTATTTTAAGACTGGGGATTTTACATCGCCATGACACTAAAGCCACATATACAGTATTTGAGATTGAAAATGTGAAATGCAGGAACAGTGGCTACAGGTAAGGCAAAAGTTTGGGAGATCTGGGGAATGAGCTGGAGAATATTCCAAAGTCCCTTAGCATCCTCTGAAAAGAAAGACAATATCGGAATGCTTGCATGGTAGAAGCAATGTGGGCAGAAACTAAGTCCATTCGTGTCTCTAATTGTTCCACATCTGAAAGAGGCTGCTGCACATCTGTTATTCCACCACAAGAGTGGAATATTTTATGAATTTGCCTGCACCTATCATGCTGAGGGAAGGTTTCACTGAGTAGAAAAGGATTTTCTTGCCAAAGTGTGCATCCTTTTGGAAAGTAACTGGGGCCAACACAGATGTGGTGAGCAGCACAAATCCCTGTTTGGAGCATAGATTGTTCCAGAAAAGCATCATTTTTCTACTGCTGGCACGAAGCCATAAACTCATTTATATTATTTTCTGAAAAGCAAGATGGGACACTAACTATAAATACCTCAATGCATTTGCTATGCTAATGCAATAAATTTACTAGGAAAAAGTGTGATGCCATACACAACCACAGGAACCGGGAGAGTTTTACAGTAAAGCACATTGAAAAGTACACAAGCAGCATGAGATGGTTAAGGGAACTGGCAATGTGACCTATGTTCTGGAGTATTCATCCAACTGAAGGTGGCAGGGAGCAGATATTTTGATGGCTTATATGAAATGAGGCATTCTCAAAAAAAAGCCTAGCTCTCTGTACAAACACATTTTTGGCTCTCACTGCTCCCAGGGTACTTTCAACGAAGTTACAGAAAGTGCAATACTTTGCACTATCTGAGGCAGTTCTCTGAGGTTAACACTGAGGCGCAGCAGGCTGGCAGACTGGAGCAATGTGATACGTCCCTGCCTTTTCTCTTCTTGTTCTTTATATCACCAATGTGTTTCTGAGGACTTTCAGTCTCCCCATCTACCATTACTAAACTATCATACATAAAACAAATAAAGAAGCAAGTATACATTGCTACATTTTTTCTTTTTAGTAATATTATAGATTAAAGTGTGTTTTCCAATTAGCAGTGGAACTGTGCAAATAATAAATTGTTCTTGTGCCTTGACACACACACACACAAAAAATAAAGTCCTGCTCAAAGAAAAAAATAAAGGGGGGGGGGTTCATATGTGTATGTAAATAAATATTTCAATTTATCTTTAATTTACTCTGCACTGAGAAGCATGTCTGTTACAGCTTTATGGTTATAATTTTATTTCAAAGTAATTTTTAAAGCATACATATTATCATTTTGCAATCTTGCAATCAAATATTTGAAATGACAGAGTAAAATATTTGTCCCCCTCTTTTAAGCTTAAACTGTTAACTAAAGACAACCTGAATCATGTGTCCAGTCCCCTGAAGTTTCATTTTGTGTTGATTTTATTGTCAACACATAAAATAAAAATCATGAATAGTCAGTATCATTCTTACTAGCATTTTGTCTACTTCTGTCTCACTCTTTCACTGGTGAGCTGATATTACTATGCTTTATATAACTTCTCAAAATTACATATCCGAAGATATTAAGAATATAAAAAATACAGTAAATAGCTATTATAAAATACCTATAGTATTTATCCCTGTCTCAGAGTCAACAGACAGATGTAGGAATACATGGCAAATACTAACATGTAACCACAGCCTTGTATTCTAAAGCAAGTTTAGAAAAAAAAAGAAAAAAAGTTTACCAAATATGCCATACACAGAAAACTGTATTAGAGAAAAAAAATCAGGTTTGAGTCTCAACACTATGCTATCGATGATAGACTATCCACTCCCTTCCAAACCCGTTGTTATGTCCAAACAGAAAAAGTTGGCCTGATTTTCAAGAGCTGGACATTAGATTGCACCCATGGATTAATTGTTAGGTCTCTGCCATTTTTAATGCATTGTTCCATATGTATTAATCTATCTGCTGACCACTCAGAAGGAGCTGCCACCCTGCATATGAAATTATTAGTCTGTTGCAGAAGCATGTATTGGAAGATCATATCTTGACTTTGACTGAACTGCTCTCATGACAGAAGGGGTTAACAAGTAAAAATCAATGTGGTTCAAAGACATCTGTCTGTAATAAATGATCAACCTCTTACTCTTCTGAAAGATTTGTTAAGATAGGAATCACATACAAATGCCATTGGTGCTTTTTTTATGACCACAACAGTCTGTGCTACTAGCACAGTTTGTCTAAGTGAAAGGATTTACTGATCATCATATTTGCACTGTTATCAATAACTTTATACACAGGCCCAAACTTAAAGCAGTGGAGCAAGTGTGTGTGAAGAAGAGGGGAGAAAGAAAAGAGGAAAAGTAGAGGGGATGACAGAGACTGCTTAATAGAAAAAAATAAAAAATAAAAGAAGAAAAAAATAGTGCCACAGTTCCAAGGAAAAATCTGTAGATGAGTATGTACACATAGGCATTGCCTGTGCAGCTCTTCAAAAGGCTGTGAGCTTTAAAATATGTATATTTGGGTAATACTGTCTTCCTATTGTGTCTGAACAGTAATTGTACATGCAATGTGTAGAGAATATACACTGGTAACAAGAGAGTTTATATTTAACCCAGTTTTCAAGTTACCTAATATTTTGTCAATCATTTTATAGGTTTTAGCTTGGGGATAAATTTGAAGCTGGCTTTTCCCTAGTGAAACCTGCAACAGTAGAGAAATATATACTGAAGGGAAAGAGAAACTGGGATACTGAGTAAGCCTAACAGAAATCTAACATTTCATTTTGCACTTAATAATTACTTTTTACAGATCCCTTTGACTGGGAAAGCTTTTATATCTTAGAGGTTTACTGCTCAGCTAGAATGCTGAAGATCTCTAGATTTTTTCCTATTATCACATTCTAAAATATACATATACAAAATATACATGGTCTGTTTTCTACCATGAGACAGTATTTTTAATTTCAAATAGCAACAGCTTATCTGTCAAATCTTTATGTAAGATTTTTCAGCTAAAAATAATTTTAAGCCAACCTGTTAAACTCACTATTGTTACAGTTAGGAGGAAAGAGCTAATTTGTCCATACACAAACAGAAACCTCATGTTTTGTTGTATAACTATGGCAACTTCCACAAATGACTCATCTATGACTTTTGTTGTGTTATTTTATGACTCAGACTTATTAATGTTCACCCTAGCCTCCAGTATAGTACCTCTACTTTCTGAAATGATTTCAAATCACTTTCTTAGGTCTGAATGTCACTGTCCACCTGTACATCAAAAATTACCAACAAAAGGGGAAAAAGAAATGTTCTTTCTAGGTGTGAGCACTACCTACAAACTCTGAATTTTAGCTCTATGCACCAGGAGTGCTAGGTTGAGGTCTATTACATGATGACAAGACCTATTTTTTATTCCAAGTAGCAAAATGACTACAGTATGTGACAAGGAGATAAGTACATGCATGTAGTTTGTTTCCAAGTGGATCACTTCAGTCCATATTAAGTCCTTCCAGATTTATCCCCAGCGGCTGGCCATTTTCCAGGGCTTGGATTCAGTTCTGGTGTGCAGCACGCAGAATATTCCCAGGTGCTGGTGTATTTTTATGCCTTTAGTCCTTATTTACAGTTTTTCTTGGGGTTTCTTTGAAGTGTGAACAATCATGTTGCAGCACGCTACAAAGTTCTTTCCACATGCAGCAATCTTTTCATATTGCCTTGAGTCAAGACATCTTTAAATGAGAAAATATGAGGATGAGCACTAATAAACTTCACAAGGAAAGAAATTGCATAAAATTAATGATTTCAGCATACCAAAAGCTATGTGAGCAATCACAGTGCAAAATTAAGGACTTATAGTCCTGATTCACTCCTTCCTCCTAAAACTCTTTGACAATGGCTACTAATATAGTACTACTTTTGACTTTATAGCTCCACTTTTTACCAACCCTGTTACTACAATGCCTGACATGCTTGGCTGCCATGGTGTAATAAAGAGGAGTGTTAAGGTTTCCTGGTGCAAATCCTATTCAAATTTTTGTAGTTTGGAATAGGCTGTAGAGAAAGGCAATACTGTGTCATAAAGTAGCACAGGTGCTCAGCTCTTCAAGTTTCAGCCAACATTCTAAAAGACAAAACAAAACCAGCAAAAAGCATTCAGCTTTCTTTTGGAGAACAGGAATCTAAACAGGAGAAAGGCTCTGAGAGCAGGGAAGCAGACACATTATACCACAGTTTTAACTAACATCATTCATACGTGACTCGCGGCAGCTGTCTGATGCAAGTAACTGCTGAGGGCCTGGTAAAACAACATGGTATGGTGTTTCATGCCATGAGGCAAATGGCATTCAGTGGAACAACAAGAAAAATCAGTACAAAGCTCCAAAAATCAGTGTAAAGATTCTGGGGTTTAGAGCTTTCACTCCTCAAAATGAAATTTTAATTGCTCACTATGATTCTTGTGGATTCTTTTCATATATCTATATCTATATCTATATCTATATCTATATCTATATCTATATATATAAAGTTCCTCACTGTACTTTACATTTGTTTTACAACGTTTTCCTTAAAAATAAATAAATAAATAAATAAATAAAAACATATAGTCATGACTTCAAAAAATTTCACAGAATTATAGACTCATAGAATGGTTTTGGTAGGAAGGGACAAAATTTTGCTACTTTGTAGAAAACATAGCTTACTGTACACAAACTGTTGGATGTCAGTCAACAGATATGAAATATTTAAATACCTTATTGCAATTTAATTATTTTCAGTTGTGTTTGTGGAGGTGGAATAAATTTGAGAAGAAGGCTCTAGTTTGCTGTTCAAGGACAGACAGATAGGAGGCCTAAGTCAAGACACAGTGCTGCTTCTAGCTAGGACCTTATCTGAGCTGCTTAGCATTCTGTGCCTTAGATTTGCCACCTGAAATCTATTAAGACATGAACAGGAACCATGTAAGGAACCATTAAGTGTCTGTACAATGTGTTGCACACTATTACATTTTTGATAGAAATGTAGTAGCGAATGAACTGAGGACAGAATAAGGGGGAATTTCAAAGCCCATTCAAATTTCTGAAATGTTTCGATTAACTTCTGTGGTTTTCAGAGAAGACATTACACAAGTTTATTTAAATTTCTAATGGATATTAATACTGTATAAACCAAACAATAACTTGATCATTTTTTAAAAGTCTAAGACATGGAGACTAAGCTGGAGAACAAATAGCAAAGAAGAATGTGCTCTATTTTACCATCACATAAATGTAGGTATAACGGATAAACATCCTCCCTTTCATGCTGGATCAAGAGCCAAGGGAGATTCTGTATACTTGAAGCCATCAACCACTTAAAACTGCTATTGTCAAAGTAATTTTTTACAGCAGACTGATTTGTATGCAGACCATTTTTAATAGCACAGAAAGAGTTTGGGTCCATGTGTTAGAGTACACAAGTGATTTCCAAAAGACATTTGAAATGTAAAAATTCTAGAGGCTGACTACCTCCTTTCTCTCCTTCCCTGCAACATGCATACACATGCACACACGCACCATCAACTTCCACTGACATTTCTTCATTACTATGAAGAAGCTTGGGCTCTCTTGAGGGATTTTGCAAAGCACTGCTCCTCTTTTTAAGTAAGGCTATATACTTACATCTCTACAAATGATTTCCATAAGTTTATATTCTATCAAAACATATGATTTCAGATCTTAAGGTGTAGAAGTAATGTTAACAAGGTCCTGCTATGAAGACTTTTAAGCTCTTTCGAATGCAATTTCATTCTTTCTGGTGGCTTCGCTTGTCAGATTTGCAAAGGGCATTGGGACGTTCTTTGGCATCAGAAGTTGCAGCTGGAGAATAAAATGTCCTGAAATGCATACTGCTAAACTGAAATCTTTGATCGTTTCATCTCCAAAAAAGCCATACATTGGTGAAATGTTATAAAATCAGAAGATATCTGCAGGAGATTCTAGCTTTCTATAAGAAGAATAATGTTAAAATCAAATAAAGTACTGAAACACTTTTGTAAAGTATCAGAGTGTATCATCTATATTATGTCCCATACAGTCATCATAGGATTTGGAACAGACACAGTGATCTGTCTTTTAAAAACTAGCACATTAAGGCAGAACCACACTTCTCTCTTAACTGAGCACTGATTAAGGCTTAATATTAACACAGAGTTTTAATTTTTGTGTGGGAAAAACGACCTGTTTTCACTGTAAAGCTACTGGAACCATGTAATCCAATTGTAAGCACACTCATCAAAACAGGAACCCAAGAAACCAGACACTTTGCAATTCCATTTCACTGCACTTTCAGCATACTGTAACAAAGGTAACAAAAGAATGTTTATTTCCTTTGTACAACAGACAATGAAACTGCAGTGGCATTTTCTGTTTAGGTTTCAAGATAAGCACATGTGGAGTTCACACTATGTTCATGCCAGTGACAAGATAAAACAGAGATCATGAGAATCATAGGGTGGACTGTACAAAAACAGAAATATATTAATGATGGTATTATGAAGAATGTGGTAGTTCAGTGTTTCTACAACCAATTATTATTTCCACAGTGGCATATATCCATAAAAAAGCTTACAAGTAGTTTGCAGTTCTTATTTGGACAGTTGTCATGCTTTTTAAAATATAATTTAGAAAAAAAAAATCATCTTAGCTATTTTTAAGTGATACCATTGCAGAAAAGATAAAATATATGGAGATAGATTTGAGCATTTTAGGGTTTCTCACTTTATAAGATTCTGTAAGACCCTATGATCTAGTGGGATAAGCAAAAAAAAAAAAAAATGGTGGAACTGGGTCTTAAAGAGTTTTATTCCTGCTCTTACACTGACACACTGTTTCATTATCAATGAACCACTAAGCTCCCTGCCTCAACTTCCCCAACCGTGTTGGGAGTAGCATAATCGTTTTCAGAAGCAATATGTAGCTCCGGCCAGCAGAACCATGGTATAAGGCACACTACAGTGGGCAGCAAGTCCTGCACTTGTGCAGCTTGGCAGAACAGAGTCCCACATGGAGCATTGTAAGGTAGCATTGCCCCAAGCTTCATTAGTGTTCAGATGCATTCTTTATCGTGCCCCATATTTGCTGTTCAAAAAGGGGGCATCCCGTGTTCATAAGAACTGTTCATAAGAAGTGTTTCTTATGAATCCTCCCTCCCTTGGGCTTGCCCATACATTTTGCAGAATGAAAAGATTTACGGCAGCAGTACCTTTCACATGGCAACTCCAACATTCATTCAACACGACTTCCTTTTTGATTTTTTATTCTGCCTTCACTACCAAATGAAGAGAAGCACAAATCACACTCTTATGAAAGATAAAGAAATATTTCTACATAAAGGATATCAGTATTCTCTCAGGGCACTACTGTGGTTCATTAGAAAAAAAAGCATCATGAGGTAACCACCCCTCTACATGACAAATACAGTCTTACTGATAATGTCTCGCTAAGCTTCCATTCTCAATTATGCCTTACATAAGGCTATTTACAGACAGCCACTGCCATAAGCCAGAAGAAGTGTACTGAAAATCTCACTCTAAACATACACATTTTTTAATATCCTAGATTTAACAAATTTATGCATCATTCCCAAATGGCATTCCCATAGAGTGGAAGTCATTCCCTAGATGTCACTCCCTAGAAGTCATTCCGTAGCTGACTAAAATAGGCACTAATTGGAATGAAAAACTAGAAATGCAGCTAACGGTGCTAAGACAAAAAAAAATACATAAATAAATCAGGGTGCTGGGCTTATCGCTGAATTTTTCCCTTTTCTGCATGATGGTCAGTTCTGTTAGATAATTCACAAAAGTGCCAGGCCATCAGGTGTAATTAAACACAATAACTCTCCAACATTCAGACGCTGCAAAGTGAGGTGCTAGCATAGTTTCATGGAGTTGTAGTAGAGGACCTTGTAAGGTGAAGTGGATTGTATGAGCAGGAAAAGGGATTTAAGTGTCCTTCAGTAAACAAACAGCTGTAATTCTTAAATGTGTCTGCACTCCAAGTGATTTCTGTCACGTTTGAGGAAAGAATCTTCTCTACAGACCTTGCCATATAAGTAGTATCTCTCTCTGTTTTACTCATTGTCTTATCTGAAAACAAAATATTCTCTCTTCCCTCTGAATATCTCTCTCCCTATGTCTATCTTTATATAAATTAACTTAATTACTTCCTTTATAAAGTTTTAGGATGTAAACTCTACCAAAGGAGTGTGGTTTATAAAATTCCAACTCATATCAAAAAAAAATAAAGATTGTCTTGAAAATATGCATTAATAAAAGCTTAACACAAAATTAAAATTATGCCACTTTTTTTCCACCTGTCTCTGTGTCAAAGGAATGACCTCTACAGAAAATTCAATTTTGGAATTCTTGTGTTAATTATGTGTTATCAGATCTAGTATTAACATGCATAGTTCATCAGTTCAGATCAGTCTATATCCCATTAATAACTGGAATTTTGAATTCCGAAGTGTCTTTCTTTTATAAAATAAATAAACTTTCTGATCTTTCCCTCCCTTACTTTCACTGCTACTGTATTAAATATGCTTGAGCATATTCCTCTTTTTGTCTAGGGATAACCTGCATTATTATAAGAGTGATGATATTTTAGATTTGAACATTATTTTTCATTATTAAAGTAATAGTTACATCAGCATTAAATATTATAGCCCTCTCTCCACTTAACATTGTTTCAACACATCTTCTGGAGCTGCTAGAGTAGAGGTTAGGTACTAATCACTTCACATGGGAGGAAGAAAAGGTTATATGCCAAAAGATTCAAGCTCCGTGGTCCAGCTGTGCACTCTGACCACATTTCAGGATGAGCGGCAGATGTTCACAGTTTTCTTTCCCTCCCTCCCAGCAGTGGTTTCCATCCTGGGAAGCTGGGGCTGCGGACAAGGAAGCTCTAGTGCAATGGCACACCCCTCAGCCCAGGCACTGATTACAGCAGTAAGGTCTGCCATCAAACTGACAGCATCAAAGACGTTCCTCTTTCACTTTATGCTCCAAATATATCTCAAAAAAAAATCAAGCTTAGGTTCCCTGTCTACCACCATTCATTTGTTTGATAGATTCTCTCAATGACGGGAGAAACTCAAAAAGTCCTATTACCATTATTTCAAAATGTACTTTATAGCATTCAGCAAAGCTACCTTGAACAGATGAAATCTCTTTGGAAACTAGGCTGAGCAACCTCTAACGCTCAAGAGCTCCATCCACCTGAGCACAGACATATGCACTCACAGTAGGTTCTGAAGCGTGTGCTCCAGTGCTGTCCTGGATCAAGCCCTTTTATTCCTCATTTAGGACACAATTTGAAAATATATGCCACCATGTGGTGTTATATAATTCAGTTCTATCAGAGAAGGGTAAGCCAAGAGAAGGTCATTGCTGGCAAAAAGCTACTAGAAAGGAATAGAACAGCCTTTGTATTATCTGGCCCTGTCCATTTTATATTTCACTCTGAAATATACCTGTTCTTATGATATGTTCCAGCGTATTCCATTGGGCTCTTTTGATATGAACAGTCCAATCTGATGCAGCAGCTCATATGGAATACATATGAAAATCACTTGATTTTTTTTTTATATTAAAAAAAAAAGAAACACAAAGTATGAAAAGAATAATACGCTGGTAGCAGAACCCAGTGGAAACATATGGAGCAGTCATGTTGTACTTTCAATAACAGCAGAAAAGTAATTATAAGGGAAGTGTGCAATGTAAAAATTAACTCATTCATTCCCAGAAACTAGTGAAATAATCTGCACAGATTCCATTCTGTTGAAATTGCAATTTTGCCTACCCAGATTTTGTACCTTTACGTTTAGAGAAGTTTCCGAAAACCTTCAGGTACCTCTGTTCAAGGTTACACATTTTGCAAATCAATAAAACAAATCCTTCAGTAGGAGATTTTAATATAAGTTGCTCCATCTGCTTGTACAGAACCACAAAACTAATTTAAATATAATTCATCAACCTTTTGATTGTGTCTTACCAGTGGCATTGTTACCTTAAAGTGGAGAAATGAAAAGGAACTTTTGTAAAATTGTATTGGTACTACTTAGAGCAGCAAAGTGATCCCTGCAGAGCAGAAATGAACATCAGGAACCTAAGTCACAGCAATTTGCGTAGTAGTTTGTAGGTACCACAGTTTAAAGGAATAAAGTAATATACTGTCTGAGCCAGCAGAGGGGGCTTCCTTTTTAGGGTTGGAATAGGTGTGAATCTACACACAGGAGTACGAAGATCTTTCCACATTTTTCATTTGCTGAAATATTTGCCCCTAATTCACATACACTACATTTCTTTGTGAAAGTGAAGTTTCCAAACATAAGGTAGCTGCAGAGTAATTAATCATATATATATTTTAAAACACATCCCCTTTCCCAAATTTGTGTTTGTTGGTCATGGGGAAAAGTTTATATACTTTGTGTATAACTGTTTTCTTTTTTAAAGGAAGCAATTTCCCTCACTTAATTCCAGGTAGACTTCACCTAACTGATGTTTTCACTGCAGCAGCTCCCACTCTGTGAAGCAGTATGAAGTGTCAGTGACATTCTTTAAACTGCTGTTTGCCTTTGAACATTTTTTTCAGATTTCCTCAGGAATTCTCTATAATGAATGTAACATTTTACTGACTCTACAACACCACTAGGGATGCTTAGACCAGATGACTGAGTAAACCCATCAGTAAAAATACCCATAGCCATTATGTTTCCAAAATAGCCTATTGTCTAGATAAATATGATGACCCTAGATTTCCTGGTATGTGCCACTGTTACTCCAGAATTCCTTCCCTAGGGAAAATCAAGAGATATCCATAAAAAAATAAATAATGAAATAATAATAATTAAAAAATAAATATATAATAATAATAATAATAATAAATAGCCAAAGTTGAAATTCGTAAAAGCAGCTTTTATTGAGCAGCCTAAGTTGAATATGCCTTGCAGGGCTGGCCCTGTTAGCCTGGTTCCCAGCTCAGGGCGCTGTATGCTGATTTGAATCACAGTCCTCAGAAGAGCAGACCACTGGTGCTAGGAAGGATTAGAGTTCTGAGCCATCAAGCCAGACTCAAGGTTTTTCTTTTCCCATTATTTTGATGTTTGATAGCATGCTTAAATTAAATACTTGGAAGATTACATTTTACTAAATAACGTTGCGAGCAAACAGTTTCTGCAATCTTGACATTCTTTCACCCGAGAACATTTTCTTTAAAAGGTAGCACGTTTCCTTGGACAGCAGCCATCCCTGGCAGCAGATCTCAGCACTCAGTAGGAAACCCATGCCTTTGAGTTCTGAACTAGCCCATACTGGAATTAAAACACAACACTAACAGTCAGAATTGGTTGTTCTTGGTGGGTAAGTGTTTTATAACTGCATGGGGATATAAGAGCAGAGCCTCAAGTTTAAATCTTTTTTTAGAAAATGCTGTGATTAACTGCATGACTTCACTTATTGTTAGGGTAACAGATGGAAGTGCCACAGTGAAATATTTCCTTTTTATTTACAAACAATAGAAAGTCTTTCTACAGATAAGAATTAAAACATTACAGAAGCATTGGTTCCACAAGCTTAAATTCTTTCATGCTACCACATGCATTTTTCATGGAAAGTCAACATCTTTAACATTTTTGCACTGTCTGAATTTATCATCCATAACTTTTTTGTGATTCCTGTTCAAATGAGTTTGCTTCTTTAGAAAGAATTATGTACCTACAGTATAATGAGCTAATTAACTAAAGAACAAAAGGTGCCTTCTGTTATATGTGAGACATAACCAGTTCCCAGACACAGGCAACACATTCTTTATATTTAAAGGCAATCTGTATTGCTGATTTTGATGTCAGATGCTCTGTATCATTTTGTACAGTGCCACAAAAGGATTGCTAAAACATTAAAATGAAAATTGTCTTTAAAAAAAACAAAACGCATGCCACATCTTACCACCAGTATTCTGAATTTTGAGAGGTTTGTAAAAGATGTGTGCTTTGATCAATTGCAAATTTTCTAAAAACAAAAAAAAATAAATAAAATCACTTTATGCATTTTGACTGGTAATAGCACTGAGCAATCGACAAAACTGACAGAAAGAGACAGCAGCTGCATAAACAAAATAAGGTAGAGATTTTATTAGATATTAATTTTATTAATTCACAGCAAAAATCTTTGTTTATTATGGTATATTAAAAATATATTTTCTTCATTCTAAATCATTTCTCTACAGACACTATACAACTTGTCAATGCCTGTAAAGATCTCTTAGCCTGCTAAAAATGCCTCAAGCACAAAGAGCAGTAAAATAATTTTTAATGCTGTAGACTTAGATCTCACCACATTTAACAAAATATATTAAAATCATGATTTATAACATGGTTGCAAGTGAACAGTAAGGAATACATTTACTTTTAACCAGCAATAATTGTCATTGTACCATTGAAAGACCTCAAAAGAATTTTTAAAATGTTATGCAAGAGAATCTGGCAGATTCTGTGAACTGTTGTAAGAAAGCAGTATCTGTGTCCAGGGTTTACAAATAGGTATGTGGAAACAGAAATGTACTGGAGGTACACTTCTGCATAAACACAAAAGAGAAACACTCTTATTCCAGGACTCCTCTAGGAATTACAATAATAACTTCATTGCCTGTATATAAATTGTGTGAATTAGAGTTAAAGACCCAACTGACAGGCTTCTGGCCAGCCACAGCTCCACTTTGGGCTTCCTGGACCTCTTGAGGAACCTCTGGGTGAGGCAAAGGGTTTGGGGCTGGTCCTCTCTGCTGTGGGTCAGCTCAGCCCCACAGGGTTGTAAATAGCTTCACTGATAAAACCAGAATAAATATTAGACCATAACTGCATATTTCTTTTTCTTCTAAGTGTCTCCAGAAATCAGTAAAATAAGCTATATTTCTACATTGGGGATCTCTGGATGCATATTTCTATTACATCCTATACCTGCATCATCAAGCATCTAAGCATATCCTACTTACTTAACAGGATCCCTTTGAGATAGACTTTCTGTTGTCCTTAATAAGAGCTCACAGTACCTTCTTCATATATTGTGACAACAAAGGGGTTGGACATTTCTTAGACACATTTTCCTAGTATTTTTTTTCTTTTTAAAGGTGTCTTGCAAAAGCAATTTAAGCTGTGTGCACAGAAGCATTTGGTTATCAACTATATAAAGGGCATACACTCTGAGATAAAAAAAAAAATAAAAAATGTGCACACGGCTTTAAAAAGGCAGATATCCACCATTTTCGTTTCTGTTTGAATGGACACTAAAATGGCAATTAATACATACCATTAGCGCTAAGGAAGAGCTTCCTACCATCATTAATAATCACTTGCCTTCTCAGAGGACACTCAGTCACTTGAGGTGATATGACTGCATGCACACAGACCCAGAAACTCCCTTCCCTCTGGCACCTCAGCTTCACATAAGTTCTTATCCAAAGGTCAGCTGCCAATCGGTATATACATATATACACACATAGGTCCTTGGTGGGAATAAATTCCAAGTTGGCTACAAGAGCATATAGATACTTTTACCTGAGGTAAAAAAGAATAAATCTTTTTTATTTGTTCTTTTGTCCTTCCCAGAAAATGACACATCCATACATCCTGAGCTAGCATACTGCCCAACAGTATACAATTACACATTACAATGGAGAGAAATGGTCATTACAGTATATAAAAATCATTAAAATGCCTTTGTATAGTGGCTATGAACGTCTGTTGAATCTTGATCTTCAGACCTTCAAATAGCACTTAACTATCAAGGTATAGCTTGGAGCAACTGCAAAGCTATGAATCTGTCCTACATAAAAGTCACCATTAGCTTCTTCATGAATACAGAACTCATTTAGCTGAGAAAACTGTTATGCAAACTTGAGCTGTTGCTCTGTGTCCATGCAAACAGGTGAGAAATCCAATATAAGAACTACACACATTCACTCACTAACCTGGAACTGCTCTGGTTTTGGAAGAAGCCCTTCAGAAGAGGGAAAGGCTGAGGTTGACTGCTAAGAACCTCACAAATCATAGAATTATAGAATCATTTAAGTTGAAAAAGACCATCAAGTCCAACTGTCAACCTGAACTACCAAATCCCATCACTAAACCATGTCCCTTAGTCTGGAGAAGAGGAGGCTCAGGGGAGACCTTATTGCTCTCTACAACTTCCTGAAAGGAAGCTGGGGGTTGGCTTCTTCTCACAGACAATAACAGAGAATGGCCTCAAGTTGCACCAGGGGACGTTCAGGTTGGAAATTAGGAGAAATTTTCTTCTCAGAAAGAGTAGGAATGGGTTGCCCAGGGAAGTGGTGGAGTCACCACCATCCCTGGGAGTATTTAAGGAAAGGTTGGATGTGGTACTTAGGGACATGGTTTAGTGTGTAATATTGGTGTTAGCAGGACGGTTGGACCAGATGATCTTGGAGGTCTTTTCCAACCTTCATGATTCTATGTCTCTATGTCCGCAAGTGTCTTAAATAGCTCCAGGGATGGGGACTCCACCATTACCCTGGGCAGACTGTTCCAATGCTTGACCATTCTCTGTAAAGAAATTCCTCCTAATGTCCAGTCTACAACCTCTCCTGGCATAACTTCAGATGATTTCCTCATGTCCTACCACTTGCTGCCTGAGAAAAGAGACTAACATCTTCCTTTCTGCAACCTCCTTTCAGGTGATTATAGAGAGTGATGAGCCTCCTTTTCTCCAGACTAAACAACTCCAGTTCCCTCAATCACTCAGCATTACTCTGGTTTTCCAGCCCCTTTACTAGATTCATTGCTCAACTCGGCACACACTCAAACAAGTCAATATCCTACTTGTAAGGACAGAGACTGAAGAAATGAGCTGAGGACATTTTTAAGAGGATTACAAAAAAAAAAAAAAAAAAATTTATTTTTGTATTACCAAATTATAAATTTATTTGTAATTTTATGAATAATTTCTAAGTACAAATTACAACCTGCTTCCCTTTCTCAAATAAACTACAAAGTGGTCAAGGCTCCTTCTGACAGTTTTGTATCCTACCCACATTTTTCCAGGAAGAAGACTGAAAGATGTAAAAAGGGGATGATACAACAGAAGGTTGTATGTTGCCTTCCTCCTCTGGCAGTCAGAGAGTGCCAGGTAGGGAGCACTTGTACAGAGCAAAGGCTGCATTCAGCAAGGGAAAGGAAAAGTACTACGTAAAGTCATAGGAAATCTAGTAGTCAAAATATATTTGCTCTTATACCCTCATCATGCTCTAAATTATTCCTTCAGGAGACCACTTACAATAAAATAGAGGATATCTATTTCCTTGAACAAAAAACAACAACGAAAAAAACAACAAAGTTTAAAGAAAAGTGGTTTTACTTGCTAAGATTGTCATTCCTGTCCTGAGTAAACTGAAGAACATGTTTTCAGATGATTTTTTTCCTGGTGCACAATCAATGTAAAACTATAAAATGAATGAAAATCAGTAATCTCTTCTCAACAGTGCAATAAATAACTAAATTCATAATTTTCCCACTGTACTAAAATGCATTTCAGAAAAAAAAAAAAAGAAAAAAAAAAGGTTAATGCTTCACCCACTTGAGTAGATTTAGAACAGCTATACTGTAGTCATTGAACAGAAGTATTCTATGGGAAGAGAATAAGAATCATAAACTTTAATAATCATGATTAAAAATACGTCATTATTTGCATAGCCGCACACTTCTATTTAGGGCATATGAAAACACACATGTAAACACAAGCAAAATGATTTGAAAAAATAACATAAAGGTTCATTCCTGAGGAACATAAATAGCTGATAGGTTGTTAAATTTATCTTTTTTTATCTTAAATTTATTTTTAATAGATTTGGTTCTTGTTAAATTGACATTTCTTTAATCGCAGTATAACTTAAGAAAATACTTTTAGGTATAACAATATTAAAATGTACCTAAATCCTTATTGGCAGAAGCATCATATACTTCAACAATTGATAACAGATTACTAATTTTAATAATCAGGAATAATTCTAACACATTTAATGAACTGCTTAGTAGTAGGTCTAAAAAAAGTTTAATCCTTATTCCAACTACTTGAAAAATAAACCCAACATTATTATAATTTGATATGACAGTCAGGACTGCAAGTGTAAGATCATTAACACTTCACAGGTTATACCCTGAAGTAAATCTTACAAGAAGTTCACATAAATAAGGACAGATTTACACAATTATGTAGTTATGAGTATCACTGCATTTCTAACCATAAGTGAATTCTTCTCAATTTGCTATTCATTTGACTTTGATATGCTTGAAAAAACCGCAATCCAACAGAAAACAAGTCAACTCATTTTTTCTTTTTTCTTATTTGGTTTCAGGACATTTATATACCAGGTAGAGGTATATGAACCCAGACGGTTTCATCTAAGAGAATTTTTGCTTGTAAAAGAATTCAGAAAAGTTTCATTTATTCCACTTAGGTTTGCATTTTTGCCTATTGTTTGACTGGAATGCTACAAAAGAATTATAAAGGAGTTAAAGAAAAGTTAAATTTGGCAAATACAAGAAAAAACAAAAGACTCCTCTCTGGAAATAAATAAATAAATAAATAAGATGTGGAGAAAAACGATAACAAAAAAAATAGAAAAACCTTTTAAGATTAAGGAAAAAAAAAAAGAAATAAAAATGCAAAGACAAGGGAGCTCTCTACTTTGTAAGGAGCTCTTCATTGGTATTTGTAACTGAACAACTCAGACATGATACTGTGGCACACTATACTCTGATCAAACACATTAGCTTGTAAAATTTCTCACCTCTGTGGAGCCACTGATGACATTGTTTGGTTTTTATCTGATAGGGAGTGAAGGGGAATTGGGAATGCATTATTTCAGGAGATTATAAATAACTACATTAAAGACCCACAGCCTTGAAAGATGTGCTTTTTTCTTTTCAGGAACTTAACAGTTTTTAATTTTCATAGATAAATAATTTTTACATCACAATAAACACAATATATTTGTCAGTTGATCGGTGTTGTTTCTTCCTAAAATACTCCAAGATGACTATTGTAATGTGCTGTCATGGCTGTCCAATGTTTCTCTGACACTTAATGCCACTGACCTGGAGAACTCTCCTCTAAAACGAGCAGTGCAGCTAAAAATCCATATTGGGAAAACAAAACAAACAAACAAACAAAACCCAATACATTTAGTAGCAGCAACTCTGCTGGCTAGTTACAATTAAGTTAAATCTTGGATAAGTAGACCAGACTTTATGCTTCATTTTAACATGTGCTGGGGGCATACCTATTTAAAAATGTATGTGTTTATGTAGGTAAGAAATTTGTCTTTGTTTATGAAAGCAAGGAGACATGATCAACTCTTTTCAACATTTCTCAAATAATTTCATAATATTTTATACAAAATAATACAAAATACATATAACTTGTTTTCAAAATGTTGCATTTGATCTGCTCCATCAAATGTGAAGATTAAGTCAGTCATTGGGAAAAGACCCAGTGTAGTGAAAACATCAGAGCAGTTTTTACTGTTGACTGACTACTGAGACCTTCCCAATGTAGCTTTTGTACTTCAGTAATCTGAGAGCTTCAGGACCAATATGTTTGCTAATACACTAGAGAAATACTGCTAACAGTGGATATTACTATTCTGTTTTACAGACAAGACAAACAGACCTACCCACTTCCAACTTTTTCCCACTGATAAAGCATCCTTACTGATTAACATGCTCACTTACTCTGAGAAGTACCTGATGACTGAATGTTAATATTAAGTCCTAGCTATGTCTCTTCCGAAAACGTAGGAATCTTATGTCAAAGTTTAGAGAAGTTTTTTAGAAAAAACTCTGAATGTTGAGGGCAGTTGATGATGATAATCAAGAAATTTTGATACTTTATTAAAATAGTTCAGCATTTTGCTGAATTCAGCATCAGATCCTTTAAGTTTGTTAGTTTTGCTAAACATTACCACTAATAGTTTAATTCTGAATGTTGAGGTCAGTTTATGATAATAATCAAGGAACTTTGATAATTCATTAAAATAATTCAGCATTTTGCTGAATTCAGCATCAGATCCTTTAAGTTTGTTAGTTTTGCTAAACATTAGTCCTAACAGATTATAGACAAAAATGAACCAGTACTTCTGTCCTCATAATCAAGTTTCTCAGTTGCAGAAATTCAGTCTTCAGGTCTTTGAATCAACTCCATGAAAATGCAAAGTACAAGGTTAAATTCACAGCATTTTAAATAATCAATATTTAAAATAACTGAAGCTACTGCATTATTTTACAATTTTTACAATGGTGTTGAACTGATCACACTAACACTTTAAGAACTGTTAGATTTCTCTATTTTTTTTTCTTCTAAATATGCACAAATAGGTAGTATTTTATATCCGTTGTAATATTTATGTTTATCACCATTTTGAACTATTTGAACTTATCTTTTTACACAGCTCTTATGAAATATTAGAGGAACTAATTGCTCAAATCTCCTACATGAGAAACTGTGAAATTGCATATCCTTTGCAAAGCATAAGTTTGGTTAGCATGTTTCTGCTTGAAAACCGCATTCCACATGAAACTCCAAAATAATATCCTTAATTATAAAAATAATTGCCACAAACATTAATTTTCTTGATGGATGGTTCCCACTCTTCAGTGTTCCACTTAAATCTATCCGAACATTTATGGGAAGTTAATTGGACAATACAACTTTTTTTTTTTAATGTTTCCTATTGTCAAAGAATTTTTTATTAATCAGAATTGAAAGTTATTTATTTTTTATACCCTGCTTTCAGACACTTCACATTTAGTGCTATTTAGTATAGTACACGAAACTATTTAAATATTGCTTTCAACTTTTTGGAGCCTTTTGTTTTACCAGACTTCTGTGTTACTTCACTATGCAATTTACTGAAGGCTAGTAATTATTAGGACATGTGGTAGGCGTTTATCACCAGTAACATCACACAGCCCACTCTATGATCAAGATACAATAGGGCAAATGGTACAATTAAAGGCACATTCTTTGGTGCATAACAATAGAAGCCTTGTGACATGGAAAGATTAGGAAAAGACTCAAACATCTTTAAAACTACTCATTACCACCAGTTAAAATGTGCATGTCTGACCTTTATGGTAATCAGTAGTACTCCGCTTGTGCACTGTGGAGCTAAATAAGCTTTATTTTAGATACACACAATTCTTTGCAGTGACCTGCAGTTAACTTAGCTGATCTCAGAGACGAAGCTTACAATGAATCAACCCATCAGTGGTCATAATGATAGGCCATCATCTTTATCAACCAGTTTACAATGACAGGCAGAAAACAGTACCGTAGATTTTCCTGCCAAGTGGAGTAGTATTTAAATGTTGACTGCTACATACATCAGATTAACAAGGTTGCAAAGTTACTGAGAATCCCATTCCCTTAGGTGCAGATTCACCCTGTGGTGCTATTATACCATAAGGTATATCAAAGATAATTGCTTAGTTTATTATCCTGTTGTCTTTTATGTCGGCCCGTAATTGTGAATTCAGAAACCTCTTGATCTCCGAGTTCCTTATGGACCTGTTATTAACCCCATTCATTTTAATTAGGATTTATTACTATTTTTATTATTAAAGTGTAGTGTTTTTGTGTTTTTTTTAATAGATATTTCCAAATAACCCACAATTCTTTCTTACAGTTTCAGTAAAGGAGAGATTGATGGGATATTCAGTCAGTGTTTTAAATACAGATCTCTGAAGCTCCTTTTCTATCTCCTGCCAAAATTTGGCATATCGAGGTTCAGATTTTTTTACCCGAAGTTGCTTTAATAGTTTAAGTAGCACGCAAATGAACAAAGATTTCCATGATAAAATCAGATTGTTATATTCCATATAATTTTAAAGCATCATCCTAACAGGAAAGTGTGCGCTGGTTCTGTCGTAATTGCTATCTTTCCCATAGTCCTGAAAAATGTTGGTCCAATTTTCACGGTCCTTGTGCTGCACTTTACAGAGAATAATTTAAGCATATTCCCATAAAATACCACATGAAACCTAAAGAACCCAGAAACAGTTAAAAACTATGGCCTGGCTAGTACAGATAAGTAGTCATTCATAATTCCTCCTAATGTATACAATATTAATCTGTATGTACCTAGAAAATCTGACTACTTCCTATACTTCAAAGTCATTGCCTTTGCTGCGAGACCTAGAAAGTGCTTCAGGATTCATTATGACATGTGGAATATATAAGCAATAAGGCATGACAGGGAGTGTGGTTATCATAAGATAATCACACCCCTGGGTCATTACAAAGCATGAGGTGCAGCCGAGCACCTCTCATTCCCCCTGGGGTGTGATTATATCATGATAAGCACACTTCATGCAGTTACCTTATTGCTTTTATAAAAAGTCTTTGTTGGGAAGAAAAACTGTATTTTTTACTTAAAGATGATAAAGTTGGCAGTTTACAATGTTGAGCAGTACTTTCTGCTAAGCTCCATGGTTTATATGTATTAATCTACTCCTTTAGAATATACATCTGCCAAAGCTGATCCGAATTCATCAGTCAAAGAAGGTGTCCATAATACAGCATGTGTTCAGCTGATCAGTCTGGAATAGGACGTGTGCATGTCCCAGGCAATCCCATAGCCACTGGCTGTTCACTGTACACCTACTTCTTTTCTCCAAATGCTAAATAAATAAATAAATAAATAGTTATGATTTAAAAACCCAACAATACTTGACAGCAGACAAAGTTACTTAACCAAAAGTTAAAAGACATTTTAAACAGATACATTTACAGGAAAATGTAGACTTCAGTAACTGGAAAATAATTCAACTTGCACAACAAGAAAAAGTTTCTAACTTGCTTTTGCCCCTGGTAGGAGATCTCCCACAAATTAAGGGTGACAACTTAATTTAGGGTCCTAGGTAAACTACAAAATCCCACTGCTGTCATTCAGATTGTAGCCTAAGGGGTCTAATGTGATCTTTTGGATTTACAAACACCTGCCTTGGATTATGCCATATGTCTTCTTAGTGGCTCCAGGGGTGAATGCTCTGTCCAGTGTTCAGCTCATTTTGTGCTTTAAGAATGCATAACTGCACACAGGATATGAAGGTTTGCATCCATTTACAATTTATCAAGTGTGATGGCCATGTTCTGATTTCAGAAGCATTCAGTGGTCTGGAAAGGGGCATATGTATGGGCTGAATTTGGCCCTGGGCCATTTATGAATATAGGTAACACTTTTCACCTAACATGAGCAAGTCACAAATTCAGCTATTTAATTTAAATAGGTCCTTGTCACCATATCTTCCAGATTTAAGAGGCAGGGTTAGGAACACTGTCAGTATCCTGGATGAAAAGGAAAAAATCCAGTAGCCTTCCATCTTCCAGCATTTAATTTGACACAATACTGTCACTACATAGATACACAAAATCTTCCTTCTCCCAACAACAATTTGAACTCTAGCATTTTATCTTTATATTTTACACACACACACACAGACATACACAAAAGGAAATTATAACAAAAGATATATCTGTGATGCATTTCCTTGGAAGTCTATGAATTTATCACAAGCAAAGACTCTGAGCTTTTGAATAGCAATAATATGATACTAATTACAAGTTAATTTAATAATAACAACCAAAGATATTTGATAAATAACAAGTAAGGACATAAAAATATTAAGCTAGAATTTGGGGCTAGAGTCACCAATTTTCAGATGGCACATTTTTATATAATTTATTTTATATAACTTATATCGTTTGAGGTGAATCACAAATAACTTCAGAAATGGTTTCCTTATCTAGAAGAGAGGGGTTGAAAGTGAGTGTTGCCATTACTCACTTCCTTACAATGAGATGAAAACAATGAATATTAAAAGAGTAAAGGGGGAGTAAACATCACCCCATTTGTTCTAAAGCTTATACTTTAAAAACTGCAGCTAGTAAAATTACCATCTACTGGTTTATAAAAGCATTCCTAGTATTTTATAACTCTAGAGATACTAACATACAGATATAAACCTCTCCCAATATTTCTATGTTCATAAAATAAAATTTGGTTCTAAACTCTTACTCATTTCAGAGTCTGGCTATATAAGGAATACCATCTTGAAAGAGACTTAGTTGGAGTAGTGTAGATTTTTTTTTCTTTAAATTTATTTTAATTTCATTTATATTTCAGTTTTATTTGAGTAGAAAGGTAACACAATGCTTGTGTGTGCGGAGTCAACCTTATTTCTGCCACTGTCTAATATGAGTGTTTTACAGCTCATCATTCTTTTAAAATAGAGCTACTGTGTATGGTATGAAATAACTTTGTTCCACACCACAGTTAATTATTTATAACAGTATCATGAAGTGCTTGTTGATGAATTACAGGATAGAAAGCATGGAAAGGAGGAGAAAAAACAGGAAGTGGGAATTTAGGAAGAAATATGGTTTCTGTTAATGAAGTACTATATAAAACAAAAGCAGTACAACTAAAATTTATTGATTAATGCACTTCTACACATTCAATTTGCTCATGTCCTGATCTGCAACAAGGGCCTCCCACAGAGGAATGAAAATACTAGTATTACATAGCAGAAGTGGAAGTACATGCAAGTAATTCTCAATGGCTAGGTGACTACCAGCTTGGAAAAACTGGGCATTAGGATGAATTTGCCCAACAGATTTCCATTACTTTCTGTGCAAAAGCATCAATTGGTATTAGAATATTGGAAATCTGTCCATTCCCTGTACTGGTAACCATGGCTACACTTGCCCAGATTTTTTCCCCTCTTCTGCAATGGGAGCACAGAACAGCATGTGTAAATAGGCTTAGAAATGGCTAGTAGTGGTTAACCACAGCAGCGTTACTCCAAGCAGTATAGCTAAGGCTGGCTCCTCAGCTAGGGAGAATTTAGTAGAAACACAGGAAATGTCTTACTAGATACCACCCTACAAGACAATACCCTCTTTTTACTGCAGCCCTTGCTACCTGACAGTAATCAACATGATGTCTCCTCAGGAAGTAGGATGAGAAATTCCACTTCAGTTAGAGAGCAGGCCATCTGTCCCCAGGAAAATTACATCTTTATTCCAAATAGCTAAAGATTAGTATAAAGTCTGAAGCTAAAGGCTTTATATGGTTTCCAAGACTGGATTTTTCTGAAGTGTGGTTTAGGTTCCTTCCCCTCCCTTTCCCCTTTTTCCTTTCCCCTTTTTCCTTCCCACTTTCTGATTAAATGGTACTAGTTGGGATACATTTGTTATTCAGATAAATTTCCATCTCCTACTGGAATTCTATTGAATTTATGACCTCCCTGACATCAAGTGGAAAATCAGCTGCTTAGATCAATCTGTATCTGTGTGAAGACATATTTCTATTTACTGTGTTTGAACTCACCACCATTCAGTTTTGAGCACTCTCCTGCTTTACAAGACAAGAACAGACCGTCCTCATTTACCTTCATTCTTTTGTCTCACTCTAATTTTTTCTCTCTCATTCTGGTCTCTAAAGTAAACAACACTAATTTTCCATTGCACAGTTTTAATATTCCCTTCCTGTTCCTCAGTGTCTTTTTCCAAATCTCTCAAAGATCAGCAATGACCCTACACAGTATTTCAGACAGCCATAAGTTCATTTCATATAATGGCACTAGAAAGTTTTCTATTCCTTCTCCATCTCACTGAATACAAATATTTGTTTTCCTTTTCAATGACAATCATACACTGAGCAGATAACTTCCCTAAGCTGTCCACTAAGTTTTCAAGGTTTCTGAAACTATGCTTATTGAGCTTGGCTTGCCACGCTGTTTCCTATTGCCTACTTTAAGTAGGTCCTTGTGAAATTCCTTACAAGCTTTACTAATTTTCTGCAAAGTTTGCTTCATTGCTTTACACTACCCCTGAGGCAATCATATCCTGATTCTATAGCAATCTTCTGTTCATTTATTATATATTTTAAACTGTAATTTATTAATAACTATATTACATAATACAGGGCCAGAGTTTAATCTATGAATCCATTGCTAGCCTTTCTTATGGCAAATAATAATAATAATAATAATAATAATAATAATTTCTACCTACTGTCTTGTAGACATTTTTACTAAAACTATTCTTGTCTGTCTCAACAAATATTTAGATACTCTAATAGCCTAACATAATGAAGGCTTGTAAAACACTTTTAAAATACAAAAATTAGAATATAAAAAATATTTCTCCTTTCCCATGCTCAAGAAATTCTAATAGTTTTGCTTTGTAGAGCCTTTCATACCTGATCCTGCTTACTGTTTAGATTTACTACTTACTATACAGACTTTAATCTTCCAGTGTCTGTGTTCCTCCTTTCTAAACTCTTACATCAATCTATCAGGCTCATACAATTGTAATTTTCACTGGCCTTTAATTATCTTTATAAACATGCATATGACATTTGATGTATATGAAATTTTAGTCCCATAATTGTTTCCAAATGAGAAGAACAGACAATATATTTGCTAGCCACTTGGCAAGTTCATATTTGAACTCTTTCCAAATTTAAAGGTTTCCTTCAATTGTGGGACATATAGTTCTCACATATTCTGGGGAAAACTTTGGGTCTATAAGATATATAGAGATGTTGCACTTTCTGTAGTGAGAGACATCTGATTACACATAAAGAATAAATTACTGAAATAAAACTATCAGCTTGAGTAAACAGTTACCTAGAAAACAAACACCGTATTCATGAACTAAGAAAAAGATTAAATAATAAACCCATAAGCAAATTAGTTTGAGTAGTTTGAATCAAAACTGCACGTTTTCATGAGCCCGCTGTTGCCCATTATTGCTCCAAGGTACAGCTGCTAAGTCCAGAGTCACTCTGCCTGAACAGCAATGTATCTGAGAGGAAAATTATCTTTTTTTTCTCTCAGAAGCAGTATTGCTGACATAAAATATATTCAGATTGGAGCAGAATTGTAATTAGGATAAATATTTGATGTCCAAAGTGTTATCACACTAGTATAGACAGGGAAGATGGAGATTTGTACATAGCTACTGTATTGTTGTTGCAGTCCTCTTATACTTCTGGTATATTTTTAAAGATTAAACAAATAAGAAAGATGAATTGAAACAGGAAATATCAAAACAGTTTTACTTGTACTGAGTTGTTAAGAGAGCCTTTCAGAAAATGGAAGCAGTAGAGCAAATAGTTGCAACTCGGGGATGATACAGTACTGTAATCTGTTGGGAATGATAGATTTAGGCTCAACAGAAATAAATTCCTACTTTTTTTTTTTTTCTTTACTGAGATGTGGTCTATACAGAACATCTAGGCTGATTATAGGGGATGATGTGGAAAACACAAAGAGGCTGTGAAAGATCCTGTAATGTTAGGGTTAATTTCATGCATCTTGCTTTAGTTTCAAAAACTGAGCCCTATTTCTCCAGCGCAATACTGGTCTGTCTGGCATTTCTTATACAGTCAAATTTCCCCCTTAAACTGATAACAGTTTCACCTTAAACATGAAGCAAAGGTTTAGTAAACAACGGAAGGTTAATATGTTATCCGAATATAGATATATTAGCAAAAATAATAAAAAAATATATATATGCTTTTGCATGTCTGTAATTATAAAATCTTAGCAATTATTATATACGACAAAATTATAGAAGTGTCATTAAAGGTAATTTTAAAGGCAAACGTCCACAAAATAAAAGGGTATAGATTCCTCTTTTTACAGGGATTTACAGTACTCATCAGCTTGTATAGTTCACATTAGCATCCAGTGACATTGCTTTGTCTGTATATATTTCTAGCTGTCAACAGAATGTCCTGAGGCAATCGCATCCTGATTCTATAGCTATCTTCTATTCTTTTGTAATACACAAGGGTCTAATTTTCCATCAGCAAAGCATGAAATCATGTAAGAATGCCACATAACCAGCAAGTGCAAACAAGTAGCACTTTTTCTACACATAAAAATGCTTCGTAAAATAACAAATAAATTAAATCTTCTTGTTCAAGTAAAGTGCTTGAAAACCGAGACAATTTTTAGAAATTAGAGTACTCTGCACAGAATTGGCCATGCCACACTGTTCTTCTCAACATGTGCACCATCTTACAGTGTTATCTTGTGTGATAAAATTATTTCACTCAGGCTGATGGTGGAGCTCTCTATTTTCCTGGACAAATAATACAGTTGCAAAAAACAGGCATATTAATTGAATTAATATAAATATAAAACATCCAGTAATTTACCAGAAGAATTGTGGTCAAATTAGTTGATGTAAGCTCACTGTTCCAATAGTAGTAGACTTACCCTATAGCTGTGCAGGTTGCTATAAAGTGCTTTATAGGAATCCAAGGGAGCAAAATGCGCACACTGACTCTGTCATTTGTTACTTTCAATCCTTTTCTGTGGTGTAGTGTGAGAAAACACTAAGCCTCAGTAATTAAACCATTCGAAAATGTACCAGAATATATGTGCATATAGGTACTCGGCCTCCAACTCCCTATCTGGAACATATACACAGTTTTACAATACTGTCTGCCATCATCAATGACCTCCTCCTTAAGCAGCTCGTGTTTGCAATATACTTGAACCACATTCAAGACATCTGTCTTCCTTGCTAGAGGAACTACAGAGACAAAGCTCAGTTTAGCCTCAATGTACTGACTGCAGTTGCCAAAATCATATTCTTCCTCTCTGCTTCTCATATTTCTACAACTTCAGGGGATTTTTAACACCCTTTTCTACATAATGTACAGTTTATTTAGCACATGGCTTTCAGATGTCTGGCTGCAAAGTAACCTGTTGTAATTTAAGGGAAACATGTTTTGAATAAAGTAGCTAGTGTTTTTAATCTCTACTGCATTTAGTACAATAGAGGCTTTCAGAAAAAATGGATTTTCCAGGATGAAGAGGACCACATAGTCTCTGCTCATGAAAAGAACTGAACTAGAATTTACATGAATAACTTCCAGTAAATCTGTCTATGTCAGCTCCTCACCATTACAGCAACGCCTTTGAGAAATGGGTCTGTACATGACAAAGTCAGGCAACATGCATTTGTTCCCATATCCCCCCTCAAAAATAAATAAAGAAATAAATAATCTTTTTTATGGAAACTTTTCCTAAGCATTACAAAGCAATGTGATTTTGTTTGCCTTTTAAATTCAAGAGATAGGAACAAGGATAGTTGCTGTCAAAGCATATCAGATGTACCTCAAAGGCTCAGTGATGACTCACTGCAAGAAAACAGTACTGGGAGTACAGAGGAAAGTCCTGACCCAGCTGGGGCAGCCTTGCCCATACTGGAACATGTGAGGCTGCTAGCCCACACAGGTGCAAGGATCAGCTCTCAAATGAATCCTGCAGTGCAGGAGTACTGAGAGTTGGCATCACCACAACCACAGCTAAGCACTCATTAATCAGGGACAGGTTTTTCAGCAAGTTTTCACTGTTACTGGTCCACAGGAAAAAGTTCATCTGCAACATCTGTCAATCTGCCCCGCCAACATTCTTTTCCTTAAAAATGAACATTAAAGGAAATAATTATGTAGCAGATAAATACCCTTCAGGAAAGAGAAGTCACCCTATAGAACTGAATTCACCTTGGATTTGAGTAAGCTCAGTTCAGTGCTAGCTCATGTAGAACCCATGACTTTGTAGTCTATGATGAGCAAGCAGTCTAGTTCTAGTAGATGCTAGGTAAATAGCAAGCAGTCTGTGCCCTCCTTTACCTGTCCTTTTACCACTAACCAAGACAGTTACATGCAGTTGAGCTGTGACTACCAGAATGAAGCAAAGAGATAGGCCTGTTTTCACAGTCCTTCTACCTCTATTGGAAACTGGGCACAACTGTGTTCCCCTTTCTCCCTGTGGTAGCCCAGGAGTGGAAGCACGGAAAGCTGAAAGATTCAGATGTTGTATCTATAGTCCACTTGCCCAAGACCTAGTTAGAAACCTGTAATTGTAGTAATACATGGTGTCTTGTCCAAGACGCTAGAGTCAGGCTTCAACATCTTTGCCTACTAGGCACATTTCTCTTGTCAGCAATGACAGTAAGTGTAATCATCTTTCAGCCAGAGCAACCAGAAAACCAGAAAACTTTTGGTAGCAATAATTTGGAGAAAACCAGACAAAGCCAGTGTGCAATCCTGCTCCTAGTATTTTCTGTGGTTTATCTACCCTTGAATGATTTTCCATCACTTTTATGCCTGTCTGGCAGGGCATGAATAGTAAGACTATGCTTTTTTTTCAGGAGCATTTCAAAGCTTTCACCCATCTTTGCCATACTTTCTGCAACTAATAAGTAAACAGAGACCTTACAGCTACATAATCAAATGTAACCTTTCTCATGTAGTACAATTGTAGATGCTGAATTATCTGTGTGCACATTTTCTGATTTACACCATTGCATAAAATTATGCAGTGATGTCAAACATCCAGTTATGCTTTAAGGCATTGGGCCAAATGGACCTGCTTCATATACTTATATAACACATATGTTACACTAAGATTAAATATTCTAAACTTTCAGATAAAATCATTTCCATTAAAAGAAAAATACTGTTTCTAGCTTTCACAGTTGTGAAGAAAACCTGCAACTGTTAGCAGACTGTAAACTGGTGCAATGTCTAAGACTGGAAACAGATGGAAATCTGGGTTCAGAAAAGCAACAGCTCTACTTCTGCTATTTAGCTCTCTGGATGTTGATTTTAAAACCTAATGTTGTGTCTTTAAGAGTTAACGCTACATATTTTGGTGAACATTTAAATAAATAGGCAAAGAAGACTGTGGGACCTAAGCCCTCATAGGTCATAATGGGAAGCAGAAGAGATACAGGCTGGGAAAAGGGGAAAAAACAGTAATATTGCAGCAACACCAGTGTCTATGAAATGCATTATGAGCAAATAAGGAAATGATTATGCACAAAAGCAAAGTTAAAAAAATGACAGGATAAGGAAACATTAGGGGAAATGATAGCCATAAATTTACATCTCAAAATAAGAAATTTAAAAAGACTTAAGTAACCTCATTGTTTTGAAACATCTCATTTCAGTTGTAGCTTCTTTTCTGAAAATTTTCATAATGTCTATAATATCTTCTTTTTCTTTTTTCTCTTTTTTTTTTTTTCCCCTCTAATGAAGTTTGTTGACATAACTATTCAGAAAATGGGCACCTTAAGGTCTTAGGAGAATAAGCTCATACAAAAGTTTTGTCCTGGTTTTGGCTGGGACAGAGTTAATTTTCTTCATAGTCACTGGTATGATGCCATGTTTTGGATTTAGGAGGAAAATAATGTCAATAACACACCAATGTTTTAGTCATTGCTGAGCAGTGCTTGCACTGGGCCAAGGACTTTTCAGTTTCTTGTGCTACCCTGTGAGCGAGGAGGCTGGGGGTGCAGAAGAAGCAGGGAGGGGACATATCCAGGATAGCTGGCCCAGGCTGCCCAAAGGGGTATCCCATACCATATGGCATCATGCTGAACAACAAAACTGGGGGCAGTTGGCCTGGGGCAGGGGCTGCCATTGCTTGGGTTCTGGCTGGGCATCAGTCAGTGTGAGGTGAGCAATCGTGTTGTGCATCACTTGTTTTGTGCATTCTTTTATTATTATTATTATTATTATTATTATTATTATTATTATCCCTTCCTTTGCTGTCCTATTAAACTGTCTTTATCTCAACCCACAAGTTTACATTTTTTTCCCAATTCTCTTCCCTGTCTCACTGGGGGTTGGAGGAGAGAGTGAGCAAATGGTTGTGTGATGCTTAGCTGCCTAGGAAGTTAAACCACAAGTTTCTAGTAAAACTTCAATGTCAGCTATATCTATATTAAGGAGTTGCACAAGTCAGTAAGAGTGGATTTGTTGAGTGACACCACTGACACAGAGGAATCAACGTCAAATTGTATGTGGTTTGTGGTTTTTACTCTGGCTGGTCACAATATGGTCCCAGAACCTGAACACGCACCGGCAGGTGGATACAGGTTCCAGCATTGCTTGTCTGTAAGGAATTGTGATCCACGAGGAAATCCACAAAGCAAAAGAAAGCTCAATAACTGCCTTGCTGCAGCTTCAAGACGTGCATTCAGAGACACCAAAGGCCCGATTCAACGACACAGGGTTATTCTATCTGTGCTTATTGTATCTGCTGCCTACCATATCAGCTTTTTACCCCTGCTGCTATATCTTCACTCTTTTTCTGCTCTGATGTCTACTGACACATGACTACACCTATGCTAGTCTTTGCACATCCACAGGAGCTACTTGGCAGCAGAGAACCAGGGCTGCTGATACTGCACCCCCTCCCACCTCCTCTCACAACTTTCTCTCTGTCTTCTTCACTTGCTGCTGGATGCACCATCCTGGCTGCAAGCCAGTATGATGAGCAGCAAGGGAGGGAGACGCAGCTTCCCGCTCAGTTAGCATTGAAAGTGGTCCCTGGTAGGTAGGAGAAACCACGGTAAAACATTATCGGATCCAAGTCCCCATATGTTTCTAAATCTGTGTTACATATAGATACAATTTGGGACTAGAGGGGTAGGGAATGAGGGGTAAGTATATAAGTTTAATGCAAAATGCTTGACAGGTATGTAGGACTTTGACTGTCAGTGTTAGCTGCCTCTCAGAAGACATCCTCAGCATCACTCTGTGTAAATGCATCTCATCTGCTCACCCAAAGATAGCAAACGTGCTACTACAATTATAGCAGTTGGACTAGAAATGGAGAGAGAATGCAATTAGATTCCCAAAAGGGGTGAAAGACTACAGTGTCAGTTCTACGTCTCAATACAGCCTGCTCACAGCCCTCCTGCTCCATATCCCCACCCCGCAGAGCCTTTGATTGTGCAAGACGAGAGTCCATACAGCTAACTTCTTATTTTGCACATTTTCTCAGCCTCTGTTTACTCAAACCATTCTTGCACAAAATTGTTGAGGGCAGAATACGCAGAAAGATACAATTTTGAGGTGACAATAACTTAGTTTCATAGCTAGAGTCAGACAGAGAACAGATTTCATATGCCAAGAAAATGATGGTATTTCATACATTGAAAAATACAAGAGTGAGGGAAAAGGATTTTTTGACTTCCTCTCGTGAATATCAAGAAGAACATACTGTAATATTTTGAAATTTGAAAATGATTTCATTTTCTATTTTTACATTTAAAAACAAAACTTCACTACAAAATAAAATTGCTTGAAAGAGAAGGATGTATTAGTTTAAAAAGACAAAAACAGGATCTCCACCATTTCAAAATATTTTCTTTTCCCTCTCAGACAGCCTCCCATTTCCTAACAAAATTATCTAAAAATTGTTATGACAGTATGAAAGAGTCTGTCAGTCTGTCTGTCTATCTATCTAACTATTTACTTACTTGGCTCACAAGCTTTCTTGGCATATCCTCTCCTGAAAAAAAAAAAAAAGAAAGAAAGAAAAAAAAAAGTACCCAAATCCAAACTAGTTGTACGTCACACCATTAGTTTTGGGATAGACTAAAAACATTTAGCGCAACTCCAGATATTTCCAAATCCCTAGAATATAAAAGTAGTTGAAGACAATTCGCAGTCTCAAACTGTTGAGGATTTTATATCAGATTGGCACAACATATTTATAAACCAACAGCAATGGGTTTCACTTGCTCTGAGTAATAATGCAATTAAGAGTGCTAATAATGCCCAAGGAGAGTCTTTTCCCTGAAACCATCTTGTCTTCAAACTTCCTTAATTATTCTTTTGTATATTTGGTTATTATTATCATTCCTGAGACAGGCTGACAGTTTATCAATATCACTGCATTTTCAAGAAACATATCAGGAAATAGCACCACTCCACCTTCCAACATGTTTATTAAATGCAGTAATAAGCTGACAGACCATCACCAATATAAACAGATGTTCATTTCACACCAGGTCTTGTCAAACTATCCCATTCAAACCATTCATCCGGTGCCAGAGCCGCACCAGTTGTACACCAGAATGTTTTGAAGAGATAGGCGCTTTTCTTCAGAACAGGCTAAAATCTAATTGCACGATTTTTTATTATATGCAAATGAGCAGCATCTGATTAGGTCCTGAGGCAGCTTCACCTAGGTGTTCACAGGAATAGCAATGGGAGCTGGAGAGGAATATTTCATAACTGAAGTATATTTTCCCTTGGGGGGACACCACCATTTGATTTTGACATTTATTTGTCCTGTGCTGTAAAGGACAAAACTACAATTACACTTTTTTTTTTCTACTGTGCAGTGGGCACAGTGTCAGAAAAAATTAAATCAAAGGTAGTGTGTTCTCACCAAAAAAACAAACAAACAAAAAAAAAACAACCAAGCTTTAAAACCAAATTTACGGAACATATTCATAGTTAAGTCACACTGCATTAAAACAGTCTATGTGACTGAAAATGCCTATTATAAACATATTTTTTTTTAATAATAGAAAGCATAAAATGTAAAAGATAGTCCTGTACTTGCGTTTTTCTTAGATTAATGTTAATACAATTAGTATTAACAATTTACTCTTTAATATTTTTTATTGACAGTTTTACAAACAAGATGCACCTAACATAAACTGTTTGAGCTCATTTCTATTTGTTATGATCTTTTCTGCATTTGAAGAAAGATGATGTAAAATTAATTGAATCCAAGATTAAATGAAAGGTATAAATCGTGACTCATCTTGCATTTCAACCACATACAAATATAATTTTGACATGTATATTATCACACAACAAATAATTTTATATTCTTGAATTCCACTGGCACAATTTACACATCATATAGATGAATTTATTGACATTTTACAGAAAGTTTGCCTGAAAATTACCAATACTGCAAATAATTTATGAGCCACGATCACATCATCCCTCTCAAGGGCCCCCAAACCTACTGTATATAACTTGCATAAGCAGACCTTACATTTCCAGAAAATTTCTGGAATAAAACTGTTAGAGATTTAATCATAAATCAATATTTCATCTTCAAATTACCTGTCTTCAGATAGGTAATATGTATTTATTTACAAATATCATCAAAATCTTAGTCCAAATAAGAAGGGTTAAACACTGATTGCCATGTTCCTTCCTCCCAATGAGTTTAAACATAGATGAATGTGAAAAGTTTCTAGGGTTAACATGTCTCTAGTACATAAAAAATAACAGACAGTGTCTTGTAACCATTTGTTGGAATAAAAAAAATATATATAAAAAAAAAGAAAAATGAGGGATCACTTTGTAAATATGTGAAAGGTAGTACATGCTAAGCAAGAGTTTCACTAATATTTAGGGAAATTTAAACATGCATTTGGAGTAAAATTAGGCTGAACCATGATGTCTGCACAAAGCAGCCATGGTCACTTTGATATGAAAATGTTTTGCACCTGATATGAAAATAGGATGAGATAAAAACAAATACAACACAGGAGAAATAGGAAACATTTTAAAATTACCTTTGTTGCTGAATCTTACAACCACTGCTGATTTAAACAGTGGTGGTGAATCAGCAGGTACAAGAGATGATCTAGCTACTAACACATTCGATTCTTTCCTACACTCTGCTTAGTTCAATGATGAAATGAAGCCTATCATTTTAAGCACATGAATAACCTCACTAAAGAAATAATATCATTGGTATGCTTGAACTATGAACTTGCATTCTAAGTGCAGAGCTCAACCAAGTTGCCAAAAAGAAAAAGATGTATTAGCGTGTAGGAATCTACCTAAGACCTGGAATATGTGTTTTATATAAACATCACGTACAAGAGACATTGCACTCAAGTCATTTAAAGTGGATGCTCTCTATTTCTAGAAAGGGTACTATAGTGATAGTTCTCATAGACGTTCTCCATACCTCCCTTACCTTTAGTCCAAATAAGGAGAAGGCTAGCTGATCTTTATATCCACTTATCGCTTAGCCTCTGATGACTTGTTAAGAGGAACACTAGCAGATCTTTGGAAGTTTGGTTTTGGCAAAAGGCTAACCAGTGGATATCTATTTAATTGGTTTGGATGTCTGTTGAATTAGTTCAATAACAAATATCTATTTTTTGAAAGGAAACCAAACAACTTTTTGATGAACATTAGCCCTTAATCTTGTTCTCAGTAGTGCAGTGGTATGAACAGTTTGCTTGCTAGGGATAGTTCACAGTATCACATGAGATGTTACGTGATAGTCTGAAGTACATTCATCTTCAGTTCTGGAATTGGGCAGGGAGGGGAAGCATTACTTAGCGTATACATTTATTCTTCAAAATTTTCACAGTGAGAGAAAGTAGAATGGTTTCATAATATGTGTGTTGGTTTTGTTTGTTTGTTTGTTTTGTTTTGTTTTGTTTTGTTTTCCCATAACTGATCTTGTTCTACTGGTAGTTTCAAAATTTCAGCAGTACCACTTCAAACTGAAAGCTACATATTTTTATTTTACATAGCAAATAAGAAAAAAAAAATACATCTGCATATTTGCTCTTTAAAATGCACTGATTTATAATAATATATTATAACATTTAGGATTTTAATACCAGTACTTCAGTGTAATAAAACTTTTAGTGATTCCCTGGCATGACTTGTTCAGACTTAAGTTCCTCATTTACATATCTGATGTCCCCCAAGAGACAGACAAGCTTCAAGTTAATTATCCATGTAGCTGTAAGAACTCCTGTTTCTTAGGTAGGAACTCTCTAAAAAAAAACTAACAGTTATTAAATATTACTTTGAGTTTCAAAAAGTAATCAACTTGCATTATAAGAGGCACTAAAGAGATACTTAAATTTAATATTCTTTGCAGGCTAAATAATATATAAACCATGTACAAGGCTTACACAATCCACAGACAAAACAATTGGCAAAAACTAACAGGAAGCACAGCCTTCACTAAGTTCAAGCACTACAAATGCTCAGAAGTAAAAGGCTCTTGAACAAACTCTACACTATTCCATAAGATTAGTAGTTATTTTGCATGAAGGCAAAATTGCACCTGTTGAAAACAGTGACACCTTTCCAACTGGTTCTGGTGGAGCAGGATTACATTACTAACAAATAAGTGGAAAGAATCACGCTCTTTATAGAAAATAACAAGTGACAGAACATATACTGCTGAAATGAAATGCAACTGTAGTAAAGACACCAACATGGCTCTTGCATCTCACTAAAGTATAGTTACAGGGAGGGGGAACAGAGAAATGCTGTGTAGTGTATGTTGTCATTTGTAACCAAAAACATCTTTAAAAATCATTTGATATTATCACAGAAAAGAGGAATAGAATAACTGGTAAGCATAAGATGGACTTTAAATCCAATTGCTCTACACAGCTTCCATTCACATAGCATATGAATGCCTCCAGGAGAGTGTTAGACAATGTACCTAATATATGTCATCTGTGGCTCATTCTCTGTCATCCTCAGCTGCAGCTGGCAACTTACAAGTACAGATATCAGGTGAAATAATTAATTTCAGTATTTTACAATAAATGAACATGTGCATCTACTTCCCTGAGTCTCATGATGACTTGCATGAGAGGCAAATTCACTGTCTCCAAACTATTACATGCATCCTATAATTAAGTTACAATGACTGAATAGAGTGTGGATGCTCTCTCTACACAGAAGACAACAATTTCATTCCACAAAGACCTTGTAGGTCATTCAAGAAACAATTAGATGTCCTGCTATCTACACTAAATGAAAAGAAGGCCAAGGGCAGAGTAGCCTTTCTTCTGTTTCCTGTAGTTTCAGTGCTCATGCATTCAAATGAAGCCAAACAATATTAAGCCACAGCGTAACACATACAGAACACATACGCCTTGTAAAAAGTTGCTATTATTTCTATCTCACAAAATGGGGCAAGAAGAGTCACGTCTGTCATTTTACAGAAACACATTTGTTAACAAATGTCTCTTATTTCAGTTTCTCAGCATCAATATATACAAAGTGAAAAGCACTAAATAAAACCACTGTCATTGCTCTGTTATTTAAAGATAGATGAGAACATGTACTAATGTCAGCTGTGTAGACATTCAGCTCTGGGGTAAAAAGCCTTAACATGAGAACAGAAAGAGGTAAGATCTAACTTTTGCATGTTAATCAACGGTCTCTTATCATATGTAGAAAGTCTATCTGACATTTTCAGGCACTTTTACCTTTAATTAGGTGTTCGATTTATTGTGACAAAGATGGTTGAAACTCAGTAATGTTCACAGACCTTGTGAGTGCAAAATCTTGCAATCCTTAGGCAGGTGATGTTATCACACAAAAATAATAGAAGATTTCAAATAGACAATGTCACTCTGAAATGATCCTTTCTGGCTGGAGTTGGAACAATGTTGACAGACAACTGCAAAGGGAGTCACTTCTAGGCCTTCTCAGTCAAAATGGAGATCACTGAGACCTTAGAGGGTGTTTGCAGAACTGTACCGAACTGGTTCCTCAAGGCATCTTGCCTAAACTTGGAAAATATTAGGTTGTGAAGCTTTCTTTCTATCACTTACTGTATTAAAGCACAGTACAAAAACTTACAAAAAGGCCCTTCTAAAATACGAATGGGTCACAACTCACCTCCCTTTATTGTTGTCTTAGTGAAGTCCGAAGAGCAATGAAGGCCAATATATTTATCACTAGATTTGTCTCTGAAACAATGGCTTGTTTAAATGACAACTTTAAAACAGATTATGATTAAGAGGAAGGCACAGTCCTGGATTAGAGAGCCAGATTCTTTGAAAAAACATTAATGGCAACCACATAAATAAACTAAATGCATAAAGAGAATGTGCTTGCGTTTATTTTCCACATCCAAACGTTTCTTCTCTCATCACATGTAAGTCCACCAATGAGTTTATGGGAAAGAGTCACACTTGGCAGGAGCTGAGCACTGAATTAAGTATAGAAATACAGAAAAATTCAAAAATATAGATTGAGATAAACATATGCTTTTAAAAAGAAGTAGAAAAGGCAACTGCTATCCCTGAAAGGAAGTTATACAATTAGGAGCTTTTTTTTTTTTTTTGCTTTTTTTTTTTGGGGGGGGGTGGGATCAAGAGGAGGACCCAAAGTAATTGCCATCATCACTCCCACTCTACAGAATGCAGATCCAGGTGACTAGCAAGAGATAGTGGAGTTCAAATGTAGAACTCAAATTACATGAAATAATCTGTCTTTCAAAGATCATGAAACTGCCTACTTTCTATGGAGTTTGAAGCTAGATTTTTCCTTACCAGAACAGTGTGTAATTGCCTTTGGATTCTTGCCATTTTTTCCAGTCCATGCAGTAGTTATTTCACCTGAGGAAATTGAAGCTAAGCAAAACTGTCTATGCCATTGACCTGACACTCTCAATCCTGCAGTGAAATGAATTCAGATACAGATTCTTGGATCTTCATCTAACTTCCTGGTATGAAAGCTCTCGATTAATAAACATTAGGTTCCATTTCTGTTCCCTTTCATCATTTCCAAGATGATTTAAAAATAGGTCAAATGCCATCCTGTCACCCATAACAAAACAAGACTAGTATCTGAATTCATACCATAATGCTACATGTTGTGTTTGCCACCTTTTTAGTTTGCTTGGTACAAAGTACCCCACTTCACTGTTTTTTGCTTATGGAGAATGTCCGATGTTGCATTCACATTTACACAAATGTTGGCACAGAATTTCGCAAACTTCATTAGAGTATGTGAGATTATTTGGGCATTATGCTCAAAAGGCACAGAAAATATCTTGTCTCCTCCCTGTGGCACAGAGAGAGGCGATCAATCAAAAAGGTGCTCGGAGTCAGACAAAATGGCTGTATGGTGCTTCAGTGTTCAAATTATATGTGTTCTTTAAAAAAATTGAATGCTGGATAATGATTTGCCACACCGCTATACTACAGGTAAGTTCAAAAGCAGTCATTGTCAGTATGCTGATTGATGTAAAGCTTTCAGTCTCTGGGGGGAAGAGTATAGCACTTCCTACTGCTTGATCCATAAAGCAGCATTTACTGCAGCCCACCTTCCCGGTCTGTGCTGCATAATACATTGCCAGATTATGGGAGTTAAGGAATTAAAAGGAAAAGAAAAGAATGGATGAAAAAGCCGTGACCCCCTCCTCCACAGGTGAAATATTTGAGTCCCTGCCTCAAGGTATTGGAAGTAGGCACTAATTGCCATCCAGATATCCACTACTCACTTTCACCTAAATATTTCTCACTTCTGGCTGATCAACCAACCTAAAATTTAATTGAATTCTTTTTTCATTTAATGTTTGCATCCTGTGATGACTAGCTGGGACTGGAAACATTCACTATCGGTGAGCTACAGTATAAAAAGGGAGAACAGCACCATGTGAAGGAGCCAAAGTAAAAGGCAAGGAATGAGAAGAAGAAAAAAAAATAGCTCTTAAGGATCCACAGTTCAAGTTTCTTTTACTAAGAACCAACAACTTGTACTCTAAGTGACACTTCATGTGCCAGGTACAGTGCCAGTTGTTTGATTCTGTATTTGCCACTTAGTGATCACTATCTGGATTTTTGCAGGCATTTTCTCATGGCTGTTGAACAGAAACCTGCAACGCTATCCACAGACAGGAAGGGGAAAGTATTATTGATCTGTGTCTGCTTTGATGTTCTGCTTTCTGGGAGCGAAAACCAATCTGTTACAATCAGATGCTGCACAGCCTGAATTATATTGAGGTTCCCATCAATATATAGAATATGTGGGAGCAAATACACAGTAGCCACAAAAGAAAGATTTAACCAGATTATTAACCATCTCTGGGTGTTGAAAAAGGACGTTCATGCAGGATCCACAGAAGTCTCATTCTTAAAGACCTTTGGGGGATAAAAATATGAGAAAGAATGGAGAACACATGGAGAAGACAAAGAGAGTTTGCATTTTATGATGCATTAAAGTGACTTCTACAATCAATGATACTCTATTTGGAAGAGAAGTGCCCCATAAATTAAAAAAAAAAAAAAAAAAAAAAAAAAAGGAACAGAAGCATCTGATATTCAGAATTTTCAGACCTTTTTTGGGAAGTTTATAGATACTTTCTATGCTAGATTTGTACCCAAACAAAGGAGAGATGGAGCACAGAACACCAAAATCCAAAATCCTTTCTCCCAAGTATTTCCAGTCCAAGAGAAAGAGCATGAGCACAAGCAGCTGCCAGAAAGACAGACTCCGAGATGATGATTAGAGTCAAGGGGAACAAGATCTGAAAGATAATAGATAATATGAACTGATAGTGCTGAGCAGATAATATTCCCTGTTACCTCCTTAGAGCTTACCACCATCAGCCTACTGTCATGGGAAGGAAGGCAAAATGGGAATATTAGTTATAATATTGGTTACAAAAAAGCACAGGTGCCAAAACGAGATTGGTCAAAGACAGGAAGAAGTGACGGAATGAAGCTTGTTCAAAATGAAGTCTTTGCAATGATTATTTAATACTATTAAAGTGCAGATGTGTTCTTTAAAATACATCTGGATCTGATTACACACCATTTTTTATCTTGTTTTCTTCCTTTAACTTGGAAATTACCTGTAAATCAAAACAGTAGCAATTTTTGCAGAGATGAAAATAAGCAAAATCCAAGTTTTGTGGAGAAACAACGTCCAAGCGCCTCTTCACATTGAGATTTCTTGTAAGTATCTATAAAAGCAGAGATGGTAGTGCTTTGCCAAAAGTATTTCATAGCCATGGTCAAATGTGACATGAAGGGTGAATTAATCAATAGAACAGGCAAGATGGCCAAATATACATTAATGATAGTAATTGAATAGAAGCAGAATCATATAGGCCTAAGGGAAATGTGAAAATATAGGAGGACGGAGACAAAAGGATCTTAGAGATATTATAGTATGGTAAGTCTATTTACTATAATTGCAATAATATAAGGAAGAGCCTTTCATTTTGCCTAACTCATGTAATCCGTTTTTCAGCATGAAAAAGTAGGAGACATAACTGAAATGAAATACTAGAGGCAACTTCAGTACTCTCAATAGTAACAATGCCTTAGAATATCAGAGCTGTATGCTTAGGCCACAGATATGCCACAGGACCACAGAAGACTCATAACCTTGTTAAGTCAGGCAGAGTACATTAGGGCATATCAAATGGCACCTGACACCTACAGTATGGCACCTGAAATGTTCTCAAAGAGTCAGAAAAATCTCTCTCTAAAAGTGCCAGGCAAACTCTCCCCTAAACACAAACACCAACATAAAATTCCTTTAATGTTTTAATCCCACTTATTAACTCTACCAAATTCTCTTTAGGTGGAGTTCTTAAAGAAAAAGACAGGTTTCACAGTTTCACAGAGGAGGGTCACTGTACTGATGGGTTATTTCTCTTGCAATTTTAAGTGGCCATGATTAAATGAGTGAGATGCAGAACAGTATATTGCATATTAAAGGCAGAAGACTCTGAAGCAAGGTCTTAACTTTAATTATTTGGAGAGTTTTATGAGAATCTTCTGTTCTTGGGGTTTCTATTTCTCTTTGGAAGAGTAAATAAAATTAACTCAATTTCCAGCTGTGGACAGATTGTGGGCAGATAGATAATTACCCTGCCATACCCGTGGGTAGCCAACTTCCCCCACTGTTCAGTAGCATTTGAATTGTTTGCCTTATCTCTCACTGGTTTTGACTTTGTTGAGAAGAACAGAGGTGACATTTATCTCAACACAAACATATATTAGTAAGCCATTTTCAGAGATGCAGGTTAAGCAAGGGCCTGTAAGGCACACATACAGTCAGGCATATTACAGCAATTTTAGTGACAACAAAGACCAGAAAGGAATTGTTACATTTGTAGATAATGTGATTGAAAGTTAAAGGACAAATTCAGGTACATGTCACTATTCTCTCTATGCTAAAAGAAAGCAGGAAAATAATGACCTGTAATTCCAACAGGGAGCAAACAGTCAGACCTGCTACAGACAATAAGGGTGTTTCACCCCACACTCTTCTTTTGATTTTCACATGAAGCCATACACTGAATAAATTCCTGGCACAGCTCTGTAAAATTTCCTATCACTGCAGCCAGTTATTAAATATCTAGGTTTAACAAGGGAAGTGACAAATGAGAATTACACAAAAAGTAAGTATTTGGTATTTTGGTAGCTTCTTGACACAGCTGCCATGAAACCAACACGAGCTGGATTCAGCCAGATGGTAATGACTTAAGAGTAGGACTGCACAACTTACTTTAAGAGCTGCAAAAAGGAGGTACCTGACCCCAGTCAGGCGATCCAGAGTGTGTTACTCTGGCACCAATGTACTTTATACAATAAGCAAACAGAGTGAAACTACCTTGAAAGGATATCAAAAGAGCCCAAGGCTGGCTAGAGCTGTCAAAGGACAGGGCTGCGTTTGAACTTTGGCTGCTCTCTAAAGCTCAGGTGCTGCTCTCCCTTCAGGCTCCAACCCCAAAACTGTCTTCTAAGGCCTGATGCATAACTAAGCATGGACCTTTTGCAAAATATCCTAGTGGCCAGAGGACTTGTAGAATAGACATCTGTGTTCCAGCTTCTCCTCAGCCTATGGTGATTTAAACCCCAAACTGCCATTCCCAACAAGAGTGCCATACCATCAAACTCGAGTTAACTGTCAGAGGAGATGCGAGGATAGCAAGAAGATACTCTATAACCTTTCTTTCCAGGTTGGGCCACCGTGCAGTTAAAAACACACAAAAAAATGGAAGTCAAATGTCAACACAGAAGTTTAATTTGGAGGTCTGTGGATAGATGGAGAGTTGAAGTCAACTCCCTACCTGTTTATAGGTCTTCTTTTTATTTATTATAATAATTAGAAAAATGAAAAATTTCACAATTTAAAAAAATGGAGTCAGAATTGATATAGAAATTGATATAGAAACATTAATACCCAATGTTTTGTACATTTTTTCTAGAAAATTAATTAACATTAATTTGGAGTATTCTGTAATTAAAAGTTTTTAAATTGTATCAAATTACATAAAACTGCGGTATGCTGTCTCTATGCTATTTCATTATTATTATTTTCAAGTGATAAATGATTGGAGGGCAACAAAAATGTTTTCACTCTAAACTACAGACAAGAATGTAGAGGTAGTTGATAAGAACGACTGGGATGGGAAACACTGCGACATCTGGGAGCTGGTTTTGACAGCACCAGCAGTGGCATTATAAGTAAAATGCAGAAGACTTTACATGGATTTACAGTCCATGCAGCAGTAATAATCCTTGACATGCATTATTTTTGAACTACTGCTGCCCATATGCAATGTGTTAAGACAACGAACTTCCAAAAGCAATCGGAAGATGTCACAAACGTTACCACTCCACTCCATAACACAACACAGTGAATCAGGGCAGGCCTCAGGGAGACTTTAAAGTGGTGGAGTACAGCACCAAGGCAAAGGAAGCCCTCAGAGGTTTAAACTCTCCCATTTCTGTGACTGTAACTTGGTATGACTCAGAGCCAGCAAATGCTGCAGCTGCTGCTCTTTCTCACACTATGTGTAAACAAATGAGCCCTATGCATTTAGCAGCTCCTTTTTGGAAGAAAAAAATATATATCTTTCTTCAGATTAGCGAAAACCTATCAATTTCTTGTGTTCTCTTTTAACCATAGATTTTACTTCACCAGGTTTCTTTTTTCACTCTTACAGTATTGTATAACATCCCAAGTGAAAAGAAAGTGAAATTGATATATACGTATGGGATATATGGACCACAAAGCTCCTCTGTGTGTGTTCTCTGTTACTCAGTTTAAAGGGGCAATAAGGGAAATATAATTGCCACAGTTTTTTCACCTTCTGTACCCATTCCAGATTCTTTAAGGGTCTCTGAGGGACTTATTTTAAGCATGCCATTTAATGGCCCATAGAAAATACAAATCCACTAATCTGGTTTAGAAAATACCCACTCACTTTGGTACACAAATATTTATTATTTATCAGGAAGATATAAGCTATTATTGCAAATGATCACAAGGAATTTTAAAATACAAAATCAAAATGTCTGTTGTACACATCCCATGCATAGATGGAGCCAGATATTGTCCCCTGGAAATATTTAAGACTGCCATTAACACAAAAAAGTTCAATATTTTCAACTGACTCTAAATCCCCTTTATTCTTAGAGGGTCAGATTCTGCAACCACCTGATTCAGTTCCAGAGGGATGCAGTCTCCACTAGGACACAACTATACCCTCAAATATGGGCTCTGCAATATGTTGATGTTGAAGGGTGAGATATACGTCCACAGTGAATCTGAATATGCAAACTGAGACTATATCTAACACACTGGCAGTTTTGAACATGTATTTATTGTAAAAATAATTCCAGAGTATCATGCTCTCTGTATACACTGATAGTTTTATTGTCTTTCTTTCAGCTAGATTTGAAAGACTTTGATAGTGCTCTTCAACAGACAGGAGCTTGTAGAGCATGTCACCATTTTGATTATAGTTGTAAGGTGTGGAGTGCTATAATCACAGGCTAGGATGTGGTGCACTGAGTAAAGGCCTGAATATATTTTACCACTGGGTATTAATATATATTTATTACACAATATTACTTATCTCTAGTGCAGTATTTCCAACAAACAAACAAACAAAATAACACTACAAACACAGTGTTAAACAAAATGACCTACAACTCTCACCTTACATAGACTTTCCTGTTTGCATAACCAAGGATGTCCTAACAAAACAATTTTTTTTATTTTTCATCAAACCTAAACATAAGAAGTCTTCAAATAAGTGTTCTTCTGTGGGCTACATTTTGCAACAGTTAAATGCCTAATAGCTGCTGTTTCATCTGAGGCTGAAACGGTAGTGACCGAGTGTCTTGCTCTTCTGCCAGTTTCACTGTAGCTATAGCTCAAAGCAGCAATAAATCAGTTATATACACGTTTAAAACAACAACAAACCTACTGTCAGAGGCCCAGACTCTCCAAGCCAACTCCTCTGACCTACTGACTTTAATGATATTTGCAGATCAGGGCCAAATTGTGAATGTAAGTGCAGGTATCTTGTGAATGTAAGTGCAGGTATCTATAGTTTAGGGCAATGCCATTCCTTGCTTCTCAGAGCACAATTTAGCCAGAAAGGGTTTTATTCAAAAAAAAAAATCTGTTAAAAGGGAGAATGACAGGAGTGAGACATGGCTCCTCCTCCTTCCACAAAGGATGCTTCCTCACTAGCAGAATCCTCCTTTCCTTCTCCCTCCCTCAGTTTGACAATTGCAGAGTGCCAAGACACGGAAATCATCCTTCCACCAGTGACATCTGTCTCCCCAAAGAGCTCTGGAGGCAGTTATTGTGATAGCTTTGGAGTCTGTCATATCATTAGGTGAATATTGAATAGTCTGGAACTTCATTCTCCTAATGCTAGTTCTGCTGACTCACATTTGATTGGCTGGAGTTAACTCGATGCATCATTTAATTTATTTTTATTTTATTATATTTTTTATGTGTGCTAAAAAGGGGAGGAAAAAAGCTTAAATGAATTTATGTGTAGGACTTACAGGTTAGGAATGCCTTCTCTTTCATTTATTCTGTGGTATATCCATAATTAACAGATGGCAATGTCCAGCTATGCATCTACTGGAAATACTGAGCTTTCATTGTGAAACGGCTGATGCATATGAAAGTGTAAGAAGGCTTTATGTGCCTTTTCTTCGCAAACAGAGACTTCAGAATACTCTCACTACTGAAGCATAAAGAAAAAAAAAAACTTCTTAAAATAACTACTCTCCTTAGAAATGACATTTTAAAAGAGTACCAATTAATATCAGAAGCAAGTCGTAAGAGTTAAAGAAGTTTTAAGTATTATCCTTTTCAGCGTGGCTATCAATAGGAAGCCGACAATAGTATTATTGCTATTTACATATTGGTAACACACTGGTATGAATTTGCATAACGTATTGTGGTTCTATGCTCTAGGGAGTTGCATTGTAACATATTGGTGCTTAATGAACTCTGAAAAAATTGATTTTCCACAGAGTAAATTAAGGAATGCATTATAGCTGTTAAAGCAATCTTAAGGGAAATCTGAGGCTTCCACTGCAGCACCATGCTTAGTAAGTAATAAATTACATGTTATACTTATTTGCCTTAATTCATGCTAATTTTGTCCAATTAATGTATCACAGTAATTCAGAAGCCTGTCACAGGAGAGCTAATTATTTATTGGATTTTTGTGTTCAGCTCCCTAGGAGTCTACTAGCAAACAAACTTGCGACTGTCTTTCTGTTAGGTCCACAATGACATTCTTATGTCTTACTGTGGAAAGAAAAAGAATGTTATTATTTTCGGTTTAAGTTATAAAAATGGATCATTATTCATGTAAGTTATTTTTTTGTTTACAAAGTGGTGTCACGTAGTGACAGTCTGCCATACTATTAGGATGAGATCCAATGTTTTTCCTCTTCCTGTAAATGCCTGAACATGACATAATTCTTATTAAAGACTACAGTGGTACTTTTCACAACCTGAAAGCTTCTGTCGAGTGTGTGTAAAGTTCAAGAAAAAAAAACTCTTCTCATTCTTTTCACTGAAACCTATGTTTTTCAAAATCCATCAGCTTGAAAAATCAAGCACAACATGCCCATTGCAGTTGATATGCTTTTACAAAAATAGATTTTTAACTGTGGCAGAATGTTAATTCACAGTGAAAAAAAAAAAAATTGAATTATTTATGAGATTAATTTGTGCAATTCATACCTATAAATAATATGGCAGTTGCTAAATAATTTGCACAGAGTGATAAGATGCAGACATCACAGTTAAACAATAAGAGAGTCACCAGCTGTGAAATACCCACTATCTGCTAGCATTCTGTCATGCACAAGCATTTACAGGAAATTATTTGTTGGGGGTGGAAAGTATTAGATCTGATACTCCACTTCTTCTCATGGGTAGCAGGAGAATTCTTGTCAGTTGATTACTGTCTACGTGAAAAGAAGTGATATTTCTTTAAATGTATAATGCAAAGTGACGTTACCAGCAGGCTACATAAAATCATGTGATGTAACCTGCCATAATATGATGCACATGACTGACTGTGTCACAAATTTAAAAAGATTTATTTTAGAAGAACAGTTGCGAAAAAAAAAAAATGAAAAAAAAATAACCCTACTCTTTTTCAGTCAGTTACCATTGATATGTGTCTGCCTATAGCCAAGTGAATTCAGTAAACATCTCTGAGTAATATACCATCTTACACTTACTGTAGCTATTATTATCACTTAGAAAGCATCCGTTGAGTACTTCATAGTCTTCTACCACCATTTTTCAACATCATCATTCCTAGAAAACACACGAAAGATTGACAAAGAATTAAGTATCCATTCCTTGTTGCTTGAAAAACAGTTGTTTAATTGTTTATGGCATTCCAAATTTGAAGTGGTTTTCTTCATTTTTATTTTTTTTCCTTGACTTATCCACTTCAGAAAATATAAAACCTGTACTTAATTTTAGGCATGTCTTAAATCCTGTCAAAGTCAACAGGGATGATAACTGGGTGTTCCCCTGAACTAGGAGTTTTATTTTCAAACTGCATTACCTGGACATTCAGGACAAGGGAATGGAATATGGGCACCCCTTCTAAGGATGGGAGCACGTATGGCCGAAAATACTGTGCCAACATGATGGCTCTTTTATGAATGGTGTGGGAAAAGAGGCAGCTGTGCAGAAGAGTAACAATCAGAAAGGAAATCCCAAGAATCTAGAAGAAAAGACCTTATGATAATGTCAGAAAATTCTTCTCACCAGCAAATACATCAGTTTTGAAACCCCATTTGCCTGAAAAATACTGAGAATTTTTTCCACCTCTCAATCCTTTTCTTCCTATTAGTAGTCTGCATCGTTGCCTATATGGAGAAGTTTAAATAGCCTCTTCTCATGAGCCAAAATCTGCACAACCTGACACGGAAAATTGTCTAAAACACTAAATCATATAGAACAAGTGACAGAGCGTTTGTATTGTAAAGATGTCACACTATGGATATACAGAATAGGAAAAAGCCTAAAATCTAAAAACAAGATTTGGAGTCCCTAGTTGTTATGAATGTTTTAAAGTGTCCATGTTTACTCTCTTGTTAAGCTAATATGTTTGCTTCTGCTAGACGTAGCAGAAACTTATAAGCTAACTTTTGTGTTTCTTTGAACTAATATAGAAACTTAAAAAAAAAAAATCCTCGGAGAGGGAAGGCTAGCTATGAAGAATGAGATATTCATTACAGAGCCTTGACTGTGTTTTCTCCTTCATTCTCCAAGCAACAGTTCTGAAGAGACCAACTGCACAATGGAGGTAGGGAGAGGAAGAGTACTATATTTTTCCTTTATTTTTTTCTGTTTGTGCCAGCTAATTACCTCACTTTCCATGAAGGCAGCTGCTTTTCTGCTTGTTATGTCATTGGATTCTTCTCCAATCATTCTGAGTATGACAAAAGAAATCAAATCTCAACACCTTCTTCCACTACAGAAATGCATGAAAATCCTCTTTACACTAAACACTTTTCTGGACTTTACACTAAACACTTTTCTTTAATTTCTGGAACTATAAATTTCCCAACATCAATATATTGTGTTATTCTGCCTGACACCTGACATATTCTGATACATTGGTTCTTTCCAGCTTCCAAAGGCAACTTCTTTCTCCACACCTGGAACATCTTTGTCTCACTTCTTTCCTCTCCCACGCCCTCCTCCCCTCACCCTGGCAAAGATAAGCAAGCAAGGGGGTTCACAGGAGCCTTTTTGGACTGACAAGATTTTAGTGGTCTTTCATCACCCAGCAAATGAAGGAAGGCTCTCTGTGAAAGCAGAACATGTAGTTAAGATCGCATTCAGAATGTAAATAATTTGAAAAATCAATGCTTATACATTGTTTCATGTCATGCAAAATCTGTCCTGTTATGCCAATGGGTCTTCTTTGTTAGACCATAAGAGACAGTTTTTAAAGTGATAGGGGAGTCAGGTGTAATTTAATGAAACAGTACCACCAGTAGTATCCTAGTATCCTTCCTCCCTCAAAGGACAAAAAAAAAAAAAAAAAAGCTTATATAAATTACAAAGATTTATAGAATCTCCTGTACTCCTACTTGGGTCTGTTGCCTTTTGTCCTATTACTCTGAAAAGAGTCTGGGTCCATATTGCCTCTAACTTTGAATGTGGTAGTTGGAAACATGAGTTGTCTTTACTGACTCTTGTGACAGCTTTATCCCAGTGATCCCAGATGGACAAGGGTCTACAAGGGAGCAATTGCAGGCAGTGGTAAGGACAGTGAACAGACAAAAATACACAAACAAACAAACAAAACCATGTAATAGGCTGTTAGAGTCTAAAAATATAGTGAGCAAGACCTGAGTGCCCCAGAGCTGAATGTTTAGCCTACAGGGCACAAATGAAATTTGAGATGGATATACAGAGAAGGAAAGTCTGACGTAGTTTTTTATAGAGTGAATTGTAGCAATACATAAGAAAAGGGGAAAGAAACTCAAAAGTGGCTATAAAAAGTGGCAGACTATTGTTACAAACAGAAACCATCGGCTGAATGAGTTTTTCTAATGGATACATTCTGCAGATCTTTGCTTTCCTTCATGACAGGAGTGGATGGAGACTATGAATATTCACGACGCCGCTTCCAGAATTCACCCATGACCAGATTCCTCATCATGAGCACCATGAAGCTGATCACAAGTTCCTGTCATGTGTATGTGACTCTTACGTTCCTGTTTCTGCTTCACTTCTCCCAAAGAGTAACAAAACAAATTAGAACTGTTTTTCTGTAATTTGGAAGATGACTCTCCAATTTTATTCAGAGTTAGAAAACAAGCAGATTTGTTGCCTATGATATTATCAAGATGGTTAGCAGAAATAACAAGAGTAACAAGAGTTCTGTTTACTTATTAGAATCTCATATTTTTGTGGATTTATTTCTTTTTTTTTTTTTCCTACACCTCCACCCCACCCCCATCTAGGCATTCTGGTATGTATTTACATGCGTTTGCAAGAGACAAGAGAGAAAAGAACACAGCAGTTGCTTATGTACTGTTTGCTGCCACATCTGCAGTTGCTGACCTCCAATGAAATTCCTGTAAATGTTGCTTGCATTAGTAAACATAGGATCTATGGTAATCAACTACATAACTATAGTTCAATAAAATCACTTACAAGTAGCCCCAGTATGCAAGTGATTCTACCTGATGTGCGTTTGACCCAGTGGTCTGTCAGAGGGTCACACCTCTCCTGCTGCTCATACAAAACTCCTTTATTTCAGCATGCTACTGCAATTCACTTCTATTTTGTAAGTGGTTTATATTGTTCTGCTGGAATTAACAGGGATCTTTTCAGCTTTGAGATCTTCAGCTGAAATGTATTACAGAAATGCAAATAAACTACTACCTTATTATTTTATGCAGAGACTGCTGTATAGCTCTACCTAGCCATTACATTTACTTTCTATGCCTATCAGTATGCACTCAGAGATTGATAGATGATGGTTTTATAATTCTTAAATACTCTCTGATATCCTAAACCTATAGAGCCTTCAGACATTTTGTTCAGGAGATTTGGAATACTTTGCTACTTGAAATAAAAAGAGCTTCAATTGGCAGGGTTTTAAATCTAAACATTTAAGGCATTGATTTTACTTAGTTTTTCTAAAGTAACTCCTTTAGGAAATTGAGTGCTATGTTGCTAATTTTAACTTTATTCATTTTGAAGTGCTCCAGGATACTAGCACAAAGGGCACTGTAAAAATTGCATTGTACTGTATTAGGTTGAATAGGATGAGTTATAGAATTATTTGAGACTTGAATTTCTAGAATTTAGTTATTAAAATGCTTATAATGGTAAAGGTTTTCATTTTATGTTTGGGCTTTTTTCCTTAGTAATCATAGTTTCTAAGAAATATCTACCCTACACAGACCATCTCTGTAAGCTTTGTAATATTTTCTTTGCCAAATGGCTGTACAAAAAAATTTATAGAAGTTATTCACACCTATATAAATATCATTTAAAACTCAAATTTTTATTGCCTAAATTACAGTGGAAGTTTGGTTTTTTATACAGTTTTTCCAGTGATGTATAATCTGTAAAAGGAATATTTTCTTTTTCAATATGATAAAAATTCTCACCTTGTATAAATCTGAGTATAGCATGTAAAAATAATTTGCGTTGCATAGTAAGAGTAAGTCATAGTGTTCAGAACAACCAATGCAAAATGAAATAATTTGTGTGTGTTTGAATTTTAAAACACTTTTCCTGTAAGAGCTTTGGAGGTTTGTAGCCTACTACAGCAGAATTAAATGTATAAATACAACAAAGATTACATAAATTCTCCTTTGATGATTATAAATTTTATTCAGGATATATCAACACTGATCTCAGTTAAAAAAAAAAAAAAAAAGGTTCAAAATACTTTAACTTTTAAAATAATATTATAGCGTTATAATGAGTTTTTCCCATAAGTATCCCTTCAAGATACTGGATAGTATAGTGTGCAAAGGTAGAGAAAAATATAAGATTCTGATTTTTCCTCTCTGTTTTCTGGTTATTTGTCTCAATCTCATGCATACTCAAGTATACACTGTGAGGGATAAACACCTAACACAAACAGGCATAGAAATACCTTAAAAGCAATAAGCAAAATGTAAAAAAAAAATGGTATAAGTTGAGAGAGGAAAAAAATCAAAAGTATTGAAAAAGGTAAACATTGGCTTTGGAAGAATAAATGGAACTTTCCGTAACTGTTTTTTTTTTTTTTTCAAGAGCAGTGGAAAATATTCCTCACATGTACAGTGTTGTCGTGGTTCTTTTTTCTGTTTGGTTTGGTTTGGTTTGGTTTGGTTTCTTTCTTTCTTTCTTTCCTGCTTCTCAACAAGGGATAATTTGTGAAGGGATAACTTAGTGTAGGAAAAACAAGGCGGATGAACTTTAAGTAACATTTTAATAGATATACCACCAAACTTCAGCAAGTCATCGGGGAGACAGATCGATAGAATGTATGTTATCACTAACATCAAAAAGAATAGATCTATCACAGTAAAAAAAAAAAAAAAAAAGCCACAAACTATTTAAAAATTTAAAGCATTATCTATAGCATTTTTATTCAAAGCCTTTTTGAACAACTGTGCTTGCTTCCACACTTCTTTGACAATAGAAACTACCCACAAACCTTACTGTCATGGTCATATTTTTGCATGGGCTTTTTAACTCTCATGTGTAACTAGATTTGGTATGTGCTTCAGTTCTGTCTAAAATATATGTGCCATAAAAAATATGGTAATAAGTCATCTTAGTTTTAAAGGAAGAGGGCAATAGCACAGTCATCCCAAAGCAAAAAGCACAATAACAAATTAAATACATGTTTACTTTTATGTTTTATATATTATATCCATGATTATCACAATATAACATGCACTACATAGCGTTTATCTTACCCTGCCTCAGTCAGATCCAAAAGAAATTGAAATCAATGGTTATCTTTTCATTGGTCTTGGAGTGTGTCTTTTATTTGTTTCCAGTGTGTCCTTTACCCTTATATTACAGATTACCCTTTTTACTTCCTCACTGAGACCAAGGAAATTTGTGGTTTTATGTGGAACTTGCTTGTTCAGTGCCAAGGTATGGTAGGCACTTTAATGATGAACAGACAGTTCAGTGTTTCTGCTAAAAAGACCCATTGATTTGAGTAGCCCAGGGCCTATAAAGACTCCTAAAGCCTGGGAAGCATTTATGGTAAAACCTAATTTGCCAGGAAAAATGTAGATGAGAGTAGTCAGTAACAGGGCAACACAAACCAGAAGCCTCACCTAAAGCTGTGAGTGTATGCTTATGTAGCATTCACATCCTGATGCTCTTCTGAGACCATAAAACTGGGAGACAAGACTTTCAAAGTGAAATAAAAACTGCAAATTTGTCACAATTCTGTGAAAACTAGCAGGGGAAAGTAAGGCCCGTGATTTTCCTACAACTTTAACTGTAAAATACTCTGATTGATCTAAATTAACACGATCTAATAATCTACTTTTCCAGAAGTGAAATATGCAGTAAGTTAGAAAAGAAGAAAACTTTTACATTTATAAACTGTACAATGGCTGTACTTTTAATTTAGAAAATAAAAAATCTACAAACAGGTGGGAAATATTTCTCATCTCTATGGGGAAAAAATGTATTAAAAATTCTTTTCTTCCGGTTAAATGTCAAAAGTTTGACTAGTAAGCAGGCAATTTGAAAATAAAGTTATTTAATCAATGCCTTTTTTTTTCCACCAAGAGTTTTGTGTAAGTGTATGCAGTCGTATTTGTATGAGTTGCTTTTCTTGTACAAAACAATGAATACTTACAATAAAATCACTTATGTTGGCTGCATTTATCATTTTTTAATTGTGAATTATTATTATTATTATTATTATTATTATTAAAACCTGCCATGCTGCCTGCCAAGAACTATGTTTCAAGTATCCTTTGATAGGGGGTTGCATAATCATAATATTATATATATACAATGGTCATCTTTCCTAGATAATCTGACTAATGAAAACCCCCGGGAGACACATAATGTAGCTGGGCAATCCAGCTACCCTTTCTTTAGTACAGAGACAGGGAAAATCACCTTCTGCTAATCACTATGCCAAAAGCACCAGAGTGGCAGCACTAGAGTTTTCAGGCACATGGTTCTTAAACTATTTTTAGTACAAAAATCAGATATCATCCATGAATAAAGAAATGGGTTTAGGTCATGATCCCAGCTGGCCATTTAAAACAAAAACAAATAATGAAATATAACTTCTCATATTCCTCTCACCCAAGGCCCGCTTCATGGTCAGTGAGAGCTGCAATCATCCCTAAGCCACAATTCCTCTAAAAAAGGTCAGATAAATTATATCCAAAAAGCATCTGTTTCTTTCCGCTGACTCACACTAACCTTGCAGTAGCTCATTTAGGTGTAGATCTCCAATACTAGGTGAGAACAAGCCCAGCTCTTGCCTTCATTCAAACACTGTTCTAGTGGAAAGAGAGAAAATATAGGAAAGAAAGCATGTCTTATTCTTCTAATCATTAATGCAGTTCTTTCACAGTAGAAATTTGTCCATTGCTCATAGTAGGACACTATATGGATTAGAAAGTTATTTCTATCTATTTAAAGCTCTTTTTGTCCACACCCTGATGTTATTTCACCTAGTGATTACTGGATCTTTTTTAGGAGACTTTCACACTATTATCTGAAGAGTGGTAAAACAGAAATTTGCAAATACATTTCAGAGAATCATAGAATCATTTAGATTGGGAAAGACCCTTAAGATCAAGTCCAGCCAACAACCCAATACTAGTAAGTCCACCACTAAACGATGTCCCTGAGCGTCACATCCACACATCTCTTAAATACCTTTCTTCTCTGTGTACTAGTTCTGGCTGGGATGGAGTTAACTTTTCCCACAGCAGTGATGCTGTGCACTTGTAAGTAGAACAGCCCGAATATCACACCAGTGTTTTGGCTATTGCTGAGCAGTGCTGGCACAACATCATGACTCTCTCCAAATCCCGCCAAGCCAGAAGGCTGGGGGTGGGCAAGAACTGGGGAGGGGACATTGCCAGGGCTGCTGACCTAAACCGACCAACGGGATATTCCATACTGTATGGTGTCACACTCAGCAATAAAGGGTGGGAGAGGGGAAGGAGAAGGGGTGGCTTTCATTATGAAGATGTCTGTCCCCCCAAACTACTAAATGTGTTGAGGCCCTGCTTCCCTGGACGTGGCCAAACATTGCTCATTGATGGAATGTAGGGAATAATTGTTTTTTCTCTCTTTTTGCTTATGTGCAGCCTCTGCTTGTTTTTCTTTTTCTTTCTTTCTTTCTTTTCTTTCTTTCTTTTCTTTCTCTTTCTTTCTCTCTTTTTCTTTCTTTTTCTTTTTCTTTTTCTTTTTCTTTTTCTTTTTCTTTTTCTTTTTCTTTTTCTTTTTTTCTTTTTCTCTTTCCTTCTTTTTCTTCCTTTCTTCCTTTCTTCCTTTCTTCCTTTCTTCCTTTCTTCCTTTCTTTCTTCCTTTCTTTTTCTTCCTTCCTTCCTTCCTTCCTTCCTTCCTTCCTAATTATCCTCATCTTAACCCATGAACCTTCTTCTTACCCATCATAGTTTCTACTCCCCCTGTTCCTTTGAGGAGAGTGAGTGAGAGAGTGATTGTGGTGGACTTCAGCTGGCCATCAGAGTGAAACCATCACACTCTGTATTTTCATCTGACTGCCACAAAATTTCAGCACTTAAAGTTGTATTTACACTTTGTAAAAGGACACAACACAACAGTCTTCTTCTGAATGGGATTTACGGTTCAATTTACATGTTCAGCTGAGTGAAGCAAATATTAAAATTAGATACGTACCTTTTGATATATTTCTGCAATTGCAATTGTCATTAATTAAAACAAAATATGAGTTTCAAGGAATGTCACCCTTTGTATTCACTTCTGAAATACAACACCTTAAATATAGGATGACTGCTTTGAAGTCAATAGATTCAGTCCAGTGTGACAACAGAGTCTACTCTGTGATTCTAAAAATCTCCATCTATACTTGTACTTTATGGCACATTACAGTATAGACATACAAATTTGATGGGGGAGGGGGGGGGGGAAGACCAAAAATGTTGAACTTTGCATTTTTTTCTTTAACTGCTATTTCAGTGAAAGAATATATACTTTGCCTTCGAGATATGTAAATAAGAGATAAGTGAATCACACTTCACAAGCATTAGTCAGCAAGTACATTTTAAATCCTTTCAGTTCCACTAATCAGATACTCTTTCATCTATACCACTAAAATAATACAAAATGTTTGGAAATGTCTGGAGAGATCTTTTTTTTTTTTTTTTTAACCTACCACATCATGAAGGTACACAGAAAGTCCTTTTTACAAGATTTGCAAAAGCCTAGTCCTACCATAAAGTGGTATGGTTGTATTGGGTTTATGTGGCAAGGTTTAGGTGGCAGGGGACTGCAAGGGTGGCCTCTGTGAGAATCCAGAAGCTGCCCCATGTTCAATAAGGGCCAGTTTCAGCTGCTCCAAAGGAACTTGTTGCTGCCCAGAGCTGAGCCAATAAGCAATGTTGTTTGCACCTCTGTGAAAGGCACAAAAAGAGGAAAAAAAAAAGAAAAAAAAACTAAGAAAAAAAACTGCTGCACAACAGCAGCTGGGAGAGTGAGGAGTGAGAACCAGCCCTGCAGACACCCAGGTCAGTGCAGCAGGAGGGCAGGAGGTGCTCCAGGCACACAGCACAAGTTCCCCTGCGGCCTGTGGAGAGACCCCTGGTGTAGCAGGCTGTCCCCCTGCAGCCCATGGGTCCCACATGGAGCAGATCTCCACGCTGCAGCCTGTGGAGGAGCCCCCGGTGGAGCAGGTGGATGTGGCCTGGAGGAGGCTGTGACCCACGGAGAGCCCCCACAGGAGCAGGCCCTGGGCCCACTGCCCTAACTCACTGGTAATAGGTAATAAATTTTATTAATCTCCCTATGCTGAGTCCGTTTTGCCCATGATAATAATTGTTGAGTGATCTCCCTGTCCTTATCTCAACCCTTAAGCCCTTTTCATTGTATTTTCTCCCTCTTTTCCTTTGAGGAGGGAGAGAGAGAATGGTTGTGGTGGAGCTCAGCTGCCCATCTGGGTAAAACCACCACAATGGTTTACATATATATATTTGTGGCACATAAAAGGCCAGATATAGGAAGGCAGATGTAGTGAAATATGAGACACTTAAATGATTTGCAATTGTCTGTATCTTCACAGAAGGTCTGCCTTAACACCCATTGAAATCAATAGGAATTATTTACCTTTAACTTCCAGAGACTTTGGAGCAAGCCATATCAAGGCCCCATATAATAATGACATGCACAATTATAAGCATACAATGTTTCATACAAATTTGTATATGTAAAGCTTATTTATTTGAAAGCCTGATCCATAAATGAACACAAATCAGCACGAATGTTATGATTTTTTCTCCAGCTAAATTAAAGCGTCAATCTTAAGATGAGGACACATTAATTAATAACATAACTGGTGAATGTAAGGGTGTTTTGCCCTCTTCTCTTACATGCTTTTGTTGCATATAATTTCATATACCTGACTAACTAGCAATTTCTTCTTGCAGCTCTAAGAACAGCTCTTAACAAGGCTACAAGGACAACTCACATGAAAAATTTAGATATCTACAGAGAACCTTTAAAAAACACTAAAGCTTTGTTTTACTTGTTTCTTGACCAACAACGTTTTACCATTCTGAGTATTTCCTGTACAATGGAGATGTTAATAGTTACCCCCAGTCTGTACCTTATCTTTTACTTAGGCAGTGCATTCGCATTTCATGTCCTTTCACAGTGCAGTTCACTTGGAGACAAAAGCAAGAGGAATTTGTTTCAGTTCAGCTATTCCATTTTAAAAGACACTTTCCAGCTCACTTGCAGAAGCTGCCAAAAGGGAAATCAAGGACTGAGGTTAGCATTTTTTTCCAAGATTTGAAAGACCAATAAATTAATGGGGATTTTTTTTTAATTTATTTGTCATTGATTAAAGTGTCCTTACAGTATTTGCTAATTGATGGACTGTCAACTATGGGACAGCTTTAAAGTATACCTTTAATTGTAGAGTTTTCCAAGATGTCATCATCAAATCTTAAATTTATCCTGTTGGAAACTGATTCCAGGTGTTACACTTATCCAACAACTGCTATTGAATCTGTTTTCCTACAAGAACAATAAAAGACTAATTATGTTAGTTATATATTGGTCTCAGGATGGGCATTCTAAGCACATTGCTGATCTTTCATTTGTCTACATGCTGCTCAAATGTAGTGCTATCATAGTACATACATACATATATCTATATATACATATATATAATGCAGTATATAATATGACATGATCGGGAAATGTTTTATCCAAATATTTTTAAATATACGACAAAAAAAAAAAAAGGCAAATAGTTCTTCAAGCTTTCATCTTACATAATAAAGAGTGAAGACTCATTCTATTAGAAATTAATAAATTTAAAATTGTACATGGAATTTTTACTGTTTCATAGAATCTTAAATGCATAGAATATCCTGAGTTGGAAGGGACCTGCAAGGATTATGAAGTCCAACTCCTGGCTTCACACAGGACCACCCAAAAATCAGACCCTATGTCTGACAGCAAAGTCCGAATGCTTCTTGAACTCCAGCAGGCTCAGTGCCATGACCACTGCCCTGGGGAACCTGTCCCAGTGCCTGACCACTTTCTCGGTGAAGAACCTTTTCCTAACACCCAGCCTGACCCTCCCCTGTCCAGTCGCTGTCCCCAGAGAGCAGAGCTCAGCACCTGCCCCTCCGCTCCCCTCATGAGGGAGCTGCAGGCCGCCATGAGGCCTCCTCTCATTCTCCTCTGCTCTGGGCTGAACAAACCAAGTGACTTCAGCTGCTCCTCATACTTCTTCCCCTCATGACCCTTCACCACCTTTGTAGTCCTCCTTTGGACATTCTACTGGTTTTATGTTCTTTATACTGTGGTGCCCAGAACTGCACACAGTACTCAAGGTGAGGCTGCACCAGCACAGAAAAGAATGGGACAATCCCCTTCCTCAGCAGACTAGCAATGTTGTGCTTGATGCACCCCAGGATGCGGTGGGCCCTCCTGGCTGCCAGGGCGCACTGTTGACTCATAGTCATCTTGCCATTGACCAAAACACTTTTACCCTTTCTGCAGGGCTGCTCTCCAGCTTCTCATTTATTTTATGTTACAATGTATACAATGACTATTTATTACCAGTTATTACCAATTATTTATTAACAAATGACCTCAAAGAGGATTACAACCTTGCTATAAAAAATATTGTTTTAAGTAGATGTGGAACCAGTCACTGATTCAAAGCCTCAGTATGAGGGAACCTATTTCATCAAGAACTTGTAGTGGGTCTTTTGGCTACTGCTTTCCATTGCAAAAATGCTGGAAAGAATATGATAATTCTTCTATTCCTCTCTCTACCTTATTTGCAGCTCGTACATGAAATTTCATCACATAGAGACTGCTGGTACTCATGGAGTCCAAAGATTCAACTGTTTTTCTTGTCTCTGTGTTGGAAAGAAGTGAAATAAAAGCCCTCTCCAACAGAGGTCTTAGCACTAGGTAAGCATACAGTACAAAAACACTCTATACATCAATTCCAAATACAGTGTGACAGCTATTTTCAGATTATATTCTCCAGAACTCCAAGAGATAATGACCTGTGTCCAGGCCCTCTTGGTATCAGATCAGCCCATGTTACCTTCTTGGTAGAAAGGGCTAAAAAGCTCTATCAAAGTCATGTATTACAAAAGCACTTTGATATTTTCTAGATCAAAACTTTCTACATAAATGTACAGTATTTTCAAAATTATTAAGCAACAATAACAGCAGAGCTACTAATCTACTTAAAGGTCAAAGACACAACCCTGATGAACCTCTGCCATGTTTTGTCAGGAGAGGGTGGAATAATTTCTCGTTCTGGCCATTTTATGGTTACCAAACTGTTCTTTGAAGCCTGAACCATTAAGAGCCACATTTCGATACATATTACTTTGAATTTCTGGACATAGAATCATAGAATGGCTTGGGTTGGAAGAATTTTCTCCTAACGTCTAATCTAAATCTCCCCTCTTTCAGTTTAAAACTGTTTTCCCTTGTCCTATCATTATCTGCCTGAGTTCTGGGCAACCTGCTTGAGTAGGGGAGTTGACAAGATGACATCCAGAGGACCCTTCCAACCTTAACCATTCTTTGATGCTATGATTCTGTGAATAAGTAGATCAAAAAAAAAAAAAAAAAGACACCATGCTATAATGGTGACAGTACTTGAAAATATAATAAAAATTAAATATATATATATATATTGTAATCCATTAATATGGTATGTTTTCATAGTTTCTTGTAAGGTTTGGGACCAGATTGCACAAGATAGGTTTCAGCAATGGAAAATAATATCATTTGGCATTTTTTATGTCTCTTACAAAGTGGAATCATAGAATGGTTTGGGTTGGAAGGGACCTTAAAGATCATCTAGTTCTAACCCCCCTGCCATGGGCATGGGCACCTCCCACTAGACCGCATTGCTCAAAGCCCCATCCAACCTGGCCTTGAACACTTCCAGGGATGGAGCATCCACAACTTCTCAGGGCAACCTCTTCCAATGCCTCACCACCCTCATAATAAATATTTTTTTCCTTATATCTAATCTAAATCTACCTTCTTTTAGTTTAAAACCATTACTTCTTGTCCTATCACTACACTGCCTGATAAAGAGCCCCTCTCCTGCTTTCTTGTAGCTCCCCCCTAGAGGTACTCGAAGTCCTCTATAAGGTCTCCCTGGAGCCTTCTCTTCTCCAGGCTGAACAACCCCAGCTCCCTCAGCCTGGCTTTATAGGGGAGGTGCTCCATCCCGTTGATCGTCTTTGTGAATGTTGATTTATCTCCAGCAGACATCTGCACTGAGCACTGTTGTCAACATTCCCACCAAGAAAAAATACTGCCCAAACTGGCTCAGATAGTATAAGACATACACAAGGGACAAGGCCACCTATGGGGGTCTTTACGTTAATATTGGCATTGGGCCTAAGCCTTGATTTAAGTTCCCTGGCAACAGATCTATTAAAGCTATATTACTCAGATTCACACTGCCCCTGAAAGCTTTATTAAACGATTATTTCACAGCATGGAGGGAAATGTACTGAAAATTAACATGCAGCATCAGCCAGTCATGGCTCATAGCTGAAATATGTTCTTTATGTCAAAATGTAGAGTAAGAAAGTGTAAGTGAAATTCTTCTCATTAACTTTACTTATCTAATCTGGCTTCTAGGGCTATAGTCAATGGGAAGCAATGGCCATTTCTAGAGTTCTTTCTTTTTTTTTTTTTTTTTTCTGTCTTAACAGACCAGTCTTGGGTAGGATGCATTGCTCTCTGGAAGTGCCTCTCAACTTCTGCAGACCATTGAAGAAGCCCAGCTGCCTTGATGGAGTGACGGAAGTTAAACAACATGAACCCTAATGTATGTGAAAGAAATAAGATTTGATTTATCCATCTGACCCATGGGATTTTGACAGGCTAAGAGAAGCATCCTCAGTGTATACAGGATTTATTCTATTAGATTATCCTTTTTGCAGAAAACTATTTGAGACAACTACTGCCAAGTGAAATCATGCCCACAAATATTTCATCAAGAGAATTGTTCAGAAACAGTTAATTAGCTAAACATCTAAAGTGTTGCCACAGTCAGAATATACATATTTTCTTCTATAAAAACACAATTATGTGTTTTATGAAGGTGATTTTTAATGAACGATTAAGACCTCTAAATAATTTAAAGATACAATTTAATCTTAACAAAATTTGTCATTTTACACTATTACATTGCTAAGAAATGTAATAATTTGGATCATACAGTCCTAAAGTTATGAGCAATTAAATAAATTGGCAAGTTCTCCTGCTTACTTCAATTAATTTAGAAGGTGGAGGATAGGAAGAGGCCAGGCAGGCAGTTCCCATTCCTCTGAGCACCAGGTGGCAGTCCAGAGTTGACTGACAGGTCTGTTAATTAGAATAGAGTAGAAAAGAAAAGAATAGAATGAAAAGAAAAGAAAAGAAAAGAAAAGAAAAGAAAAGAAAAGAAAAGAAAAGAAAAGAAAAGAAAAGAAAAGAAAAGAAAAGAAAAGAAAAGAAAAGAAAAGAAAAGAAAAGAAAAGAATAAACAGAACAGTTCAACTGGAAGGGACCTTCAAAGATCATCAAGTCCAACTGCTTGACCTCTTCAGGGCTAACCAAAAGTTAAGGCATATTATTGAGGGCATTGTCCAAACAGCTCTTGAACAGGCATGGGTCATCAACCATCCCTCTAGGAATCCTAGATATGTTTCACAGCACAGCATATATAACTCAGATCTCTTCAAATCTCTGTAACTGAAAACAAAGCAATACTGGATAAGAGACAAGCACACATTACAAAGTGGTTGAACTGGTGTAAGATCAGTATCCTTGTTCATGAATTTGATGGTCCAAAAGGTCAAGTTTTGGCTATGTAGAATATGTAGAACAGGTTACAATCTGACAAGTTGAACTGTTTTTTGTTTGTTTGTTTTTTGTTTGTTTGTTTGTTTGTTTTTTAGCTTTCATTGTTAACGTCTGGAAGAAAAATACATTTCATTATACATAAAAGAAAAAATGATACTAATATGTGCATCAAATTTGTCAAACATCCATAGAAACTTTATGGAAATCTTACTTTATTTGTTACTCATCATTCTTTCATTTTTGCTAGTCTGGTGACCCATATGAGTATTAAATCTTGTTAATGAAGGAGGTAAACAACAAAATTTGGAAGGAACAGTAAGAAACTTAAAACCTTCTACACAGTGATAAAACATATTTTTTCCTAACTATCAGAAAAATATTTTCTTATTCACAATTATTTCTTATACACAAATATTTCACTGAAAATGCTAGCTAATTACCTGTGTATAAATGCACAGGTCATTCATAGCCAGTAAGACAAGCAGTCACTCTTTCCACCTTGCAAAGTTATGCTCACAGGTATAGATAGCTCAAGTTTATAAAAAGGACCGATAATGATCATTTACATAATTTACAATGTTGAATTATTCTTTATTTGCCAGTTCTGGGAAACTGTCTAATGGTTTGAATTGCCATTGCCTGACTGTCTGCTTATTGAAAATGAATTTGAACTGCATGGTGCTCCCTGTTCTCTACTTCATGTAACTGCGAATAGAATTTCTAACATCTTCACCAGAAGGTATCTAATGTAGTTGCAATGCTCAGATAGATGCATTTTAAGAAGATATTTTGTTAATGAATGTTGCTAAAAACATAAAAATGTATGAATTTAAAACCTGTGACAGTCTACATGAAAGTAAAGCTCTGAACAAATGCCATTAAAAATTAGGACTAATAAAAATGATATCCATTTTCTCAAGAAAATTTAACATTTTTGAGAATATTTATTGAACTACTAATTCTGTTAGGTTTGCTAAGTTTATGTTCAGTAAGCAACAATTGTTTGAATAAATCTGCACCAATAAAAAGGAAGTCTATATTCACCATCCATCATCATCTTGACTAAAGAACTGAAGTTTGCTAGTCTTTTATCATGCATACATTCATTTGCAGTTGATGTATCAAGACTTTTAGTTCCTGTTACATTCTTTCTAAATTCTTCTCCACATAATTCTAATTCTAACATTTGTGAAATCTCAGCTACTAATTTTATGAGATTCCACCCAAAGTGTTCATACAAAATACCTGTTTAGAAATTTCATATAATTTGTCTTACAAAGAAATAAACTGTTTCTTCCAGAACACTCTGTGGTGGTTTTACCGTGCTAGGCAGCTGAACTCCACCACAACCGCTCTCTCACTCCCCCTCCTAGAAGAGGAGGGGAAGAAGTAAAGGAAAGAACAACTCACAGGTTGAGATAAGGATAATTTAATTAAAGGGAAAAATAATTATTAAGGAAAGATTATTATTAATTAAAAAATTTAACTAAAGGGAAAAAAGGGAAAGGGGAAAAGGGAAAAACAAAACAAAACAAGTAAAGGCTGTGTGGAAGTGCAGAGGAAAGAAACTACTCTGTACTTCCCACAAATGAGCGATGCTTGACCACATCCTTGAAGCAGGGGCTCAATGCATGTAGCCGGTGTTCGGGAGGACAGACGTTTTCGCAACAAGAGCCCACCCCTCCCTTCTTCTTCCTTTTCCCACCTGTTATTGCTGAGTGTGACATCATATGGTATGGAATATCCCTTTGGTTGGTTTAGGTCAGCTGCCCTGGTAATGTTCCTTTCTCACTTTTTTGCCCACCCCCTAGGAGGGTTAGAGAGAGTCCTGATGCTGTGCCAGCACTGCTCAGCAGCAGACACAACACTGGTGTGATACCACTGCTGTTCTAGCTACAAGTGCAGAGCACAGCACTGTATGGGCTGCTGCAGGGAAAGTTAACATCCCAGCCAGACCCAGTACACACTCTCATGTGGTTACACTTACTTTAGTGATGTTCAAAAATCATAGACTGAGAACAACTTTACTTAAAATTAGTGTTTTATTCTCTCTATAAAATACACCTGTGGAACTTGCAATGTGCACGGGCTATTCTCATCTTTTTATGCTTTTGTGACAACATGAAAGAGCTTTATAGCCCTATAGATAGGTCTATAAGGGAAAGCCCATGATGCAAACTGTGCAGACAAATTCTGCTATAGTATACTATACTGCTGGTGCAGAACCCAAAGATAGGGGCAGAGTGGCCTTTAATGAAGGGGTTTGAACAATATTCAGGAACGGAAAGGGATTCCAGCTCAAAGGATCAAACTATCATTGCTCAAAGGGAAATGAGGACAATCTTTGAAGGTCACAGCTACTCTTAAAACCACTTACAAAACAGTACGTGGCCCAAAGTAATAGACCTAATACTAACATTTTCAGTTATATCTGGGGTAGCATGAAGTCACACATATGTGACCACTGCTCAGCTGAGAAGCGATAACTTACAATACTACAACAAATCCAATGCTTTCAATTTCTGTGTTCTCTTACAATCAATAGAGCACAATGGTGGTATAAAGATTTTTTTCAACCCCACACTCTGGGTTGAGAGTTGCACCTTGATAAAGACACAGTACAAAATTTTGCTATGCAACTAAATTGTTTAGAGAAGTCTTCAACCAGTTTCTCATACATAGCTTCCTTCACAAGTTTTACAGTAATCATTCCAGTAGACAATATTTTAAAAACAAAAATATACATACACAAAATATTGATACTTTATATATATATATATACAGATATGTTTGAACATCAATGTATTCAAACATTCTTTTATAAAGAAAATAAAAATGCGCGAAGAAAAGAAATTGAAGCCAGGTATTATAGAAAAAGTCACCAGTGATGACCAAAAGCATAGGCATTTGACCAACTGTATGCTAGCTAACGTCAATAACTGGTGAAATAGAGTCATCCAGAACTTCATAAAAGTCTTTTTTTTTTTTTCCCTACCCTGAAGTGTTACCATGTCCAAGTAATAATAGCACAGTTTTATTCCACAGAACCAGCCCTTTTGAGCATTCTGAGCTGAATCTGCTGACTTCAGTAAGGAGAAAAAAAGAAAAAAGAAAAAAGAAAAAAGAAAAAAGAAAAAAGAAAAAAGAAAAAAGAAAAAAGAAAAAAGAAAAAAGAAAAAAGAAAAAAGAAAAAAGAAAAAAGAAAAAAGAAAAAAGAAAAAAGAAAAAAAAAGGTTTTAATGCTTTTTATTGCAGCTAGACCTGCAAAACCAGCACAGCTGAGAAAGATGGTTTCTGTTCCTTCTTGTTTGTCTTCAGTAGAATTCTTTAAAATGCCAATGGAAAAATAAATAAATAAAAAATAAAAGGCCTATTTGTCATAGGTCATTGAATGTAGAAGTTCCCAGGCATGAACTGTGCTAAGGAAGCAAGATTCTGTGCCTGTATATATGCTTGCAGGACTGGTGCCTCATAAATGTCTTGGAGGCAATGCATCTCTTCTATGAATCAAATGTAGAAGGGGACACATACTGTGCTTTGAAAAAAGCTAATGTCACCCAAATCACTTACGTGTAATCTTACACCACCCCAAAACCCAGTGGCTCTGAAGCAGAGGAAGCAAGCAAGTGTTCAGCTCTAGACCGGGTTTTGATGTCAAGGCTGCTCCATACCATCTCCATACCAAGCTGTGTCCATATTACCTACAATGCTGAACACAGACTCCCCCTTGGAATCAAAGGAGAACTGTTGGCAGAAGGCTTTTTCCTGAGGGATGCTGTTGACACCGGAAATGTTTTTTGCTGTTGATCTGCCACATCTTAGATTTCCTATTCTTCAATATGTAACAAAGCCTGTTTTCCTCTTGGGTCATTTTTAGTGCAACTCGAAGCTTCACTTAAGGGGGTCTATATTTGTTATGGACTGTTTATTATTATTATTATTATTATTATTATTATTATTATATTTGCCACTGAATTTTTATCCATGGTATAAATTAGGACAATTGCTAATGTTAATGTGACTGTGAAGCAAGCAGTGCATGAACAGGCACCTGCTGAGACTTTCATTAATCAAAAGTAAATATTTTTTAAACCACACATGCACTCCATGCAACACATGATATGCTGTGCCTTTTATAACATGAACTACTCACTTGTCATTTTTAAAAGTAGATTTAATTGATTTTCAGATTTCAAGCTTCATCTACAAGGACTTTTTTTTTTTTTATTGCACTGGCTTCTGCTTTATTGTTTCGTTTTATGTTAGTCTGTTGAGATCACTTTATATGAGATATTTTCTTCTTAGCCATATTTTATTGAAATGTCAACTAGTACCAGGGATCTTTCCATGGATTTTTGAAACTTAGAAATAGCTTGGCTCTTACATGATACTTTAATAATGTTGCGAATCCTCTGATAAGTTGTTCACATCAGATATTTAGCCCCAATACCTAATGCTTGAGAATCTACATTGATTCCCTTCACGTTCCTCCTCTGCATTCCAAGATTTATGAATATTAAGTTGTGCTTGCCCCAAAGCAAAAGTATACTCACTAAGATATTTGCTGAGATCAGGAGTCTCTCTGCCCCATTTTTAAAACAAAGGCATTAATAAGGAAGCACTGTAAAATGTACAACAGTGAAAAAATATGGAAAATTCAGTATTTTTAATAAAGTAAGAAAAAAAAATCCTTTAGTTCAAAGCACCCTATCTGAGCTATCCTAAATAATGCAAAAGAATAACAATTTATGATACTTGTACAGAATTATATCTGCTAAGAAGTATGAGTGAACCCTGATTTCTAAAACTATGACTGTTATTTTTAAAAGCAGTGGTCACCTATGGTAAAAAAGATATCATTCTCTATAATTTTATAATTACAACACAAATACATGAACAGCTTTCATATACAGCATCTTCGGAGTTCAGTTAGGCCCAGAAAAAATGATTGTGTCATTACCCAGCAAGAACATAATTATTTTTTGCTCCAAGAACAAAATCCAGGAAGTTGCAGACCTATGCAGAGGGTGCATATGTACACCTTTTGATGCTGAAATATCTTTGAAATATCTTTCATCATGACTAATTGATCTTTATAATTTTAAATGCATATGTAAATACAGGTACTTTTTAAATTCTAGAAATGACATTTCTTTTTTTTTTTTTCTTTTTTTTTTTTTTTTAATAATTACATTTCTTAAATTTCATTCTAAAGGCTTTCAGCTTCCTTGGTGATTTTTATGCATGCATGAAAATAAGGAACTTATTTCAAGTAAGCTCAAAGTGTTATAAATGAGAAGGAAGAAAAATCACAGAAGAAGGCTGCATGAGGTGGTTTACTAATTTACCAACAGGTGGAATAAACATACTAAGACAAAAACTTTTCATTAAGTACCGAACCAGACTAATGCTAATCATTCATGTAGGCACATATTAAAATACTTGAGCCTCAGTTTCTAAACTGTGACTACATATTATTTCTGCCCCTCTGTTTGTAATTACATTGCTTTCAGTTTTATATATTAAATAGTTCCCTAGCTGCTCTTTAGAATGTAATAAATTGTTTAATTTTAAAAGTGACCCCACATGGTTAAGATAATTCAAGAGATACAACTGAATAACTTTTTTTTTTTTTTTTACACAAACCTTTATATTAAACCAAAAATAGAGCTCTATTGTGTTTATTAATGCAAATATTCTTATGGAAATCAACAATATATGAGGTATTCCCAGCAGATGCTGTATAAGCCATCACTGAAATATCTCAAAGCAATTATTTTTCAGCAATTTCCTCCCACTGTTATGCTATATATTCTACTATACTGAGCACAAAACAAGATGTTGGTATTTCTCAATATAGCGTCTATTGAATTATAAAATAAGATGGCCGTAAATTAGATTGTAAATTAATAAGCACAAAAAGGCACCCCTTGAATATAGAAAGCTTAGTCTGTGTGGCAGAGAACTCACTTCCCCACCAGCATCAAGGCTGACACTCAAGATACTCTGGGATAATGCTGTTATTCGCCACACTGGCAGAAAGAAGAAATTCCCTGGTTTGAAGAAGAGCTAGTGAAATTTATTCTTCTCTTTACTGGCAATTGCTATGTAGGGTATTATATGGATTCCCAGATAGCATTAATGGTTCTGTTTTCTGCATGCCTCAGGCCACAGGGCTGTGATTACTTTTAATCAGTTTCAAGCCTCCCCACCCTAAGCTGTACTTTGGTTATCTTCAGACTAGATCAGAACATTGCAGTCTACCTACCGTAACACTTGGAAGTTTCCCTGAGGTTTTCAGGCAATATAGCATGCAGCCAAAATGAAAGTTCAGGTCCTTTTCCTTCCCCTTCCTCTCCCTACAGGAACTTCATTGGCTGTTCCCTGTTTCTCATCAGTAGTCCCAAGTATTACAATGGTCACTAGAAATCCTGTCCTTTCTTTTTTAATTCAATACCATCAGACGGGAAAAAAATAATAATAAATAAATAAATATATATATATATATATATATAAAAGCAATATAGAAACTTTTCCACAGGAGCATACTATCCATAAGTTCCTTATGACTACTCGTGCAAATCTATGTAAATTTACTTTATATGCATTCCTGATAAAAATCAAGTCCCAAATTGTCATTCTGCATGATCAGGAATAAACTTTACCAGTCTTCAACCCCCAAAATTCAGTTTAATTACAACAAGGAGAGGATCCTTAGTAGTCACCTATAAACAGGGAGAAACAGACTTGTCACTCATGCTCACACTTGTGTCTCTCTCTTTTGCCTTTTCCATTTCAGTGAAACTTATAAATTAAGTGTAATTTACCTCTGCCAAAATAACCAGCACACTTTCTGTTTCAAAAGCTCTCTAACATAACAGTCATTGCACACGAATGTTGTAACTTAAAGCAAGAGAGAATATTATTGACAACAGGAAAATAATTTTTATTATCATGTGCTAACTATCATTAGCATAACAAACACCAAATTATCTACCAGTGTGATAAAATCATGTCAGTGAAGGGGGTTGGAAGCAACTGGGAAGATGTAGTGACAGTACCCTGTGCATATGCAATTCTCATTATTCAGATAAAGAAAGAACAGAAAGTTAGAGGAAATGCATTTATGAAAATCCCTGGTGAATAATATATTAATTATCAAAAAGGGCTCCGCCAAACACTCAGACAATTTCTATAGCACATCAGACAAAATATGCCAACTATTCAAAAAAACAAGGCAGATGAGATTAGGCTTGTGCAGGTTGTCTCACTGACATGCAGCGTTCTAGACAAGCAAGTGAACATGCTACGAGACAAGCAAGTGAACATATTACACAAGGACCTACACAAACTACAAAACGATCAAAGACTGCTTCAATATCATAATGTAAAATTGTAATGGGAAGGTAGACAGGATGATAAAAAGAAGCAGATCTCTTTGAAATGCGAGTCAAGGAAAAAAAAAAGTGACAGGCTCATAGCATTTTCAGATGAGGATTTAAGATTATGGCACCTTACACAAGAGCAACATAAGAAGTGAACACCAAAACATGTAGTTTTTAAAACAACAAAACTAACATAATTTTTGCAAATTATTTAACTCCACTATTAGATAACTCAGCTAATTCCAGAAAGGAACATATCAAAGGAGAGGGGGATGTAAGGTCTAATTAAATGGAGAAGTATGCTGCTAAATAAAGCCTAGGGTGTTTTTCTGCCTTCAGTACAGAAACTGCAGTCTCCTATAGAACAACAAGAGTGGGTTCCACTGATTTCCCAGCAGATCTTCCAAAAGTAAGAAACTAAAAAAGTTATTTCCCTTTTGGTACCTTTGTGATGAGCAGCCATTAACTCCAGTTTAACTGAAAAGAGAGTTTCACAGCTGCAAAACCACCAGCTGCAGTACCACCAGCTTTTAAAAGCTGACACTTGCAGCACTGACTGCGGGAAGCCTACTGCAAGATTAAGACTCCAGCTGCAGGAAACCATGTGTTTTTATTTAATGTTGACTACAAAACTTCTCTTGCTTATTGTTGAAATACAGGTTTCAGGAAGAACAGTTTTGTCCTTCAACTGGAAAAGTACCCAAGTTCCAGTTAACTCCTGCTGGAGGGACTGACTGGCCAGCCATGCTGTGATGAAAAGAATAAAGGTAGAGGCTCTGTACAAATGGACAACAGACAGTCATGAAGAGCCATAAAGAGACAGGCCAGAACACTTCACAGTGTGAGAAAGGGGAAAGAAAAATAAATAAATAAATAAACAAGGACAAATAAGATAAAGAGGCACAGCCAAGTTACACTGAAAAAAAAAAAAAAAGCAATGTTAAACGTTCTGTGGGCAAAATGAGTTTGTGAATGATGGTGAAAAGCATATATGGTTGCCTCACAAGTCTTGTAATTTTTGTGTTTTCAAAATAGCACGATCTTCCTGTTAAAATCACCAGTAAAATCAAAGGAGAACTGGGGCAATTTCCCAAGTTTTGATAGATTTTCAGGTTGGCTACCTCTTACCAAAGCAGTAGGAAGTTAAAATGCTTCTAGAAGTATCAGCCAACTTGGTCCTACACAGTTAAGACAGTCTGATAGATAAGCTAGATAAGCACAACACTGTACAATGTAAATGGCAAAACAAGGTTTCAGGTTTGGTAATAGGATCTACTGATTTCATTGTTAGTAACAAACTCTTTGCATTAAGCAGAAAAGCAAGTCAATAATCACTTGATGATCAAGCTCATGTAGACAGACCTGCAGAAAGACAGACATATAAGCTTCTGAGAGTGGTCTGTTGTGTCCACAGACACATGATTCAAATACTTCAGGAAGACCACTGGTTAGTTTAAGATGAAATATTCTCTCTTTGATAATATTTTTGTATACGTCTTTCTTGTCTTGCTCAAGCCCAAAATAGTTACAACAAGAAATCAAAAGAACATAAAAAGCAAGTATTTATAAGCACAGGTATCAAGGAAGCTGAAGTGGGAGAAGATAAGATGCAGAAGGCTTTCTCCCAGTGCCAGCTGATAGGACGCATGCTGTAAGCCATGTGGGGAGGCCAGCCACCTGGACCACAGGAGCTCCAGCATTCACAACTGTGATTAATGGCAAGAGCAAAACCCCAAGCAAATTAAAGAGGATCAATTTCAGCAATTCATATATTACTAATAACTGAAAATTAGAGATAAAATAATGATATTTTTCAAAAATGAAACATATTTTATTCCAGGGAGAACAGCAATTAATTCTGGTGTGTGTTTTCTTTGTATGAAGGATGGTAGCTTGCTGCTGCATGAGGAGGGGTAAGAAAGAAAATATTTCATATTTTTAAAATTTATGTCTATAGATGAATGCTTGGCTTTGGCCTAATAGTCGTTTTGTTTACTCATTCTGATTTTAATACAGTCCTAAGCAAAGTAGTTCCTACAGAAGAGTGTTGCATCTGTAATGGGTAAGACTTGTATTTGTTTGTTGGGTTTTGCAGGAAAAGGGGAAAGGATTTTTGGATAACTGTGGGATTTTCATTTTTCCTCATTTTGATGTTTAAAAAGATAAATGTCATCATTCTTCATTTTTGTAGAATCCTTGGAAATGTTTTTCTGCTGTTCAGCTGGTACTGTAAATGACTCCTTAGCAGAGCTCCACAACCTGCTAGTAACAGAAGAACAAGTTAAGAAAATCATAAGTGAAATGCCTAGGGAAGAGAACACTGCACTGTATGTTATAAAGATCAGAGGGAGCCCAGAAGCAGAACTAGAAAAAACTCTGTTCACAACATTCATTGTAGCGAAGAAACTCCCAGAAAACTCAAATACTATCATGGTCATTTTTGAAATCACAAAATCTGGAGAAAAAAAAAATGCAAAATGGACTTGAGAAAACTACAAGCTAATGAGTCACTACTACGGAAATATATATATATATATATATATATATATATATATATATATATAAATCAGTAATCTGAGATCCAATACATTAAGTTTTATTGAAATGATTTTAGTAATACTTCAAGATGACACTCCTCTGAGTAGCATACCACAAGTTGGCACATAAAGATACAAAAGGATCCCCCCCAAAAGGTGACGGGATCACTAGTCCAACTGAAGTGAATCTACACCAATGCATGCAGCATGGGAAATAAGCTGGAGGAGCTAGATGCCATCGTGCAGCAGGAAAACTATGATATAGCTGCCATCACAGAAACACAGTGGGATGACTCACACAACTGGAATGCTGCAATGGATGGCAATAAACTCTTCAGAGGGATAGGCTAGGAAGGAGAGGTGGTGGGCTAGCCCTGTATGTTAGGGAGTGTTTGAACTGTCCTGAGCTTAATGATGATGATGATAGGGTTGAGTGTTTATGGGTAAGAATTAGGGAGAAGGCCAATGAGGCAGATGTCATGGTGGGATTCCGTTATAGACCTTCCAGAGAGAATGAAGAGGCAGATGAAATATTCTATAAGCAGCTGGGAGAAGTCTCACAATTGCTGGCCTTTGTTCTCATGGGGGACTTCAACATACCAGATGTCTACTGGAAATACAATACAGTAGAGAGGAAACAGTCTAGGAGGTTCCAGGACTGTGTGGAAATAACTTCCTGACACAGCTGGTGAGTGAGCCAACTAGGGACAGCTGGATCTTTTGCTCATGAACAGAGAAGGACTTGTGGGTGAAGTGAAGGTTGGAGTCTGTCTTGAACATAGCAATCATGAAATAATAGTTTTTGATTCTTGGAAAAGGAGTGGGGTTAGCAGAATTGCCACCTTGGTCTCCCAGAGGGCAGATTTTGGCCTGTTTAGGAGACTGATTGACAGAGTCCCTTGGGAGGCAGTCCTAAAGGGCAAAGGATGCCAGGAAGGCTGGACACTCTTCAAGAAGGAAATCTTAAAGGTACAAGAGTAGTTTGTCCCTCTGTGCCCAAAGTGAAGCTGGCATGGAAGATCAGCCTGGTTTAGCTTTGGCTGGAACTCAGGAAGAAAAAGAGAGTTTATGACCTTTGAAAGAAGGGGTGGGCCACTCAGGAGCACTACAAAGATGCTGTGAGGCTGTGCAGGTAGAAAATTAGAAGGAGCAAAGCCCAGCTGGAGCTTAATCTGGCTATCACTATTAAAGACCAATAAATAAATAAATAATACATTAGCAACAAAAGGAGTAAAAAGAATCTCCATTCATTATTTGATGTTGGGAAAAACATAGTGATGAAGTATGAGGAAAAGGCTGAGGTACTTAATGTCTTATTTGTCTCACTCTTTACCAGTAAGACCAAATATTCTCTGGGTATCCAGCCTCCTGAGCTGGAAGATAGGGACAGGGGGCAGAATGAAGCCCCCATAATCCATGAGAAAATAGTTAGTGACTTGCTACACCTCTTAGACATGCACAAGTCTATGGGCACAGGTGGGATCTACCCAAGGGTACTGGCAGAAGTTCTCATCAAGCCCCCTAACCAAGGGGTTATTTAGCCTAGAGAAAAGGATGCTCAAGGGGAGACCTTATTGTACTAAACAATTACATGAAAGGAGGTTGTGGTGTGTGGGGGAGTCAATCTCTTCTCCCAAGCAACAAGTGATAACACACTCAAGTTGTGCCAGAGAAAGTTTAGATTGGATATTAGGAAAAGTTTCTTCGCTGACAAGGCTGTGAAGCATTGGAACAGGCTGTCCAGGGAAGTACTTGAGTCATCATCCCTGGAGGTATATAATGGACTTGTAGATGTGGTGATTAGGGACATGGTTTAGTGGTAGACTTGGAAGTGCTAGGTTGATGTTTGGACCTGATGATGTTGGAGGTCTCTTCCAACCTAGGTGATCCTATGATTCTATGATTTTGTGGTAGAATTTACTCATCAGTGTACAAAGGAGAAGGAGCAGGCCTCAGCTAGTGCAGGCATTGCAAATGAAATAAAGACAAACCTTTGTGCTAGTGGTTGGCACATCGTTGCAAATCATAAATTCTATCTTGTATTGGCTTTTAAATGCCATTTATTTCTATATTAAAAAAAATAAATCTAGACATCACTCTAATTTGTAATATTCTGCCATTTTATGGTTTTGAAGAAGGAAAAATAACCTAAAACCAAACAGGAATTGTGTTCTGGCTAAATTGGAATTACAAGGTCTACAGGAGGGTTGACAAATTCTATGTCTTAACTGCATCATTTGGGAAGCTCACATCAATGTACATTTTGCTCTTTCCTGGATGGTTAGGTTTGTGATGTTACTATCATCCAGAGAAGTCCAACTTCTACATCCTTACATGTGATATTCCCCTGATGCAGTCTCTTCCACTAATCTTCTAAGTGTAGTAGTTCTAAGTCCTCCTGTGTGCAAAAGCTACAGGGCAAACTGCGATCAATGTGTAATTTGACTTGATGCCCTTTGAGTTTCCCAGTACTCTGAAACAGGCAAAATCACTTAGAGTAGCTGATTCAATTTGTCAGACAGCACTGTGTGTAACATGTGTATCAGCCCTAATTCAGCTATAGCAGAATAGGGTGTCTTGTCAGTCATTCAGTACATTCGGCTATTCACAAGAACACGGCAGAGAAGGATGTGAACCATAAACACTCCAAGCAACACTATTTATTTAGAGTTATAAGATACACCTATAGGAACCAATATGTATGTACTATAGCAATATATTTTACAGAGATATATTCAGCAATTGTAGATGTTGAAAGGAAAGTTCACAGCACAGGGACTTTCCCAGCTCTCTCACCAAAGTTCTCTGAAGGACCAAAGGATTTCTCCCTTTGTCAGTTTTGGAACATGTTTTCCAGTTTTGCAGGCTGTCACCTCTTAGAAGGTTTTGTGGGGTTTTTGGCTTTGGGGGGTTGGGGAAGTTTGGGAGGTTGGGGTTGCCTTTAAACTGCCTGACACCATCTGTCCTAGCACTCTGAGGTACATTTCTGAGAAGGGAAAGGAAGAGAGAGAGGGAGATTTCTCTGTTCAATAGTGGTTTCAATGGTTCAAGCTTTTTGACAAAAATCAAGTTCCAATGCTATACAGCACAGCCACTCTGCTGTCAGACTTTTACACAGTTTTTTAAGTCACTTAACCGTAGAAAATTATAATAGAACAAACAATGCATCTTTATTGTTTAACGTGTTGATGTCAGGAAATAATCATTTACAGTAATTGTATCTACATGCGAGCAAACAGTTTGGTTGTTTACAGTTTAAAAGTCCTTTAAAGACTACATATTGATATCCTACCTTTGATTCCAAGGTTTGCCTGAAGGCTATGAAAATATTCATGCACATAGGCAGACAATGGACCTAGCAGATGCATATGGACATTTATAATTCCCTTTCATAAATAACAGTTTTATATAATTTACAAATGTGGTGTATGAGTTACATCCCAGGATTGTATCTTATCTTCTGTTTGAAATGTGCTGGAACACCTTTGGCCTCTTGAAAATATAAGATTTAAACTGAGAAAAAAGTGAGATAGCTTACATTTAATTTAAGCCACACCACGCTGAAGAATCTTTTATCAAAGATGCAGAAACAGTACTTACTTTCTTGATACACTATTTCTTGAAATGTCAGGATCCTAGAGAATTACCATTAAGCCTCCAGACAGCATGTGTTTTCCCTGATTGTCTCCTCTACTGTTTATCTGAGTTCAGAATTGGGTCCCAACAAAAGGATTCAACAAGCATATTAACCCAAGCAGCACTGCTTACAGTGTTCCATATGTAATTAGTAAAAAAAGTAAGCATTTGAAATGCCATCGCCACAGAAGACATCACAAACAAACAAAATGTGCACTTGCCATTTTAGTTTTACTAGAAAGCTTCAAGAATTGTGCTTCAAAAAGTCTTTACGCTGTTGTGTAAATTGCATGCCCTTAGTGCATTAGCATCCTCACTGTGGGGCTGAGAGCCTACCCAGGGCACCTACAGTCAACAGTGTCTTCCCTTTCACTACCCTGATTAACTAAGTAATGTTCACTTCCCTGGAATCCCCTACGGAGTAGCAGCATTCCTACGTGCCTGGCCGTAGCTCCAGTAATGACTGGATTCTGAGAGAATTTGAAACCCCTCCTCAATACACTTATTTCTGTTTTCAACCCATATTCAAAGCAATACTTCAGCATTGTTATGTGATTTTTGACAGGGTTACAGTATATTCATCATGCTAAACTGAAATGTTTCTGGCAGATGTCTACTCTGCAACAATCAAACTGTGTGTACAGTAATATGTGACAACCACAGTACTGCTTTTAGTTGTAAAAATTACACACACAATACTTTATTAATGCTAACTGGGAACACAAATATGCAGTATATTTTTTCATTATAATTTTTGTTGCAAAAAGTTGCTTAAGTATTATATATGGGATTAATTTTTAAAATTGAGTCTTGAGTCAAAAGTTCATATCAGTAAAAAGAAAATAAATATCGGCATATCCTAACTAAAAAAAAAAAAAGTTTCTTTTTCAACCCTACAGAAGTTTTTTCTTAGTCACTATCAAGTTATATTCTCAGCTCTTTCTAGTTTGCTACATGAAGGCTACCCTGGAACGATGGATTTAGAAAGCAATTTGGTGGGGAAAAAAAAAAAAAGAATGATTAGAGGGGAATACCATAACTTTTCCAAAAGCAACTGTTACAAAATGGGAGACAAAGAACTAGGATTTATTTTGATAGCAATTTAAACTATTCACATTTGTGGAGATCATGTTTAAATCACACAAAACAATTCGTTCCACGAGTAGCAGAATTAAGGAAACCTTGTTTCTTTCCATTTGTATGATTTGAGTCTCTCAGCTTAATTCCATTACATTTAATACAATATGAGATTCAGGAGTAGGTTTCTCTACAATTACACATTTTTAGTTAAGTCTCCCTTGTGCTGATTCTCTGACAGCTTATAAAAGCTGAGCAAATTCTGCAAGTTCCTCCTCAGTGGGGTAATAATAGGCCCACTCTCCATTATCTAGTTATCTTTGTTATGTTTTTTTTTTTTTAATTGCTCTCATTTTTCATTTGGTTTAAATTGGACCAACAGGCTTAAATGGTATTAGTGGGGAATAAGGAAATGGATGAACAAACATGCAAGCATATACAACACAGCAGAATATTAAGCCATTTTCACCCAGGAAATGAGGCTAAGAATAGGGAAAAAAATATTTTTTCTAATTGGAGAAATTCCATACGTCTCTAAACATAGTCTAACAAACTAATGATTTCCGTAGGGGTCAATATTCATTTTATTATTTGAGTAACTCAGGAATATCACAGAAGCAAAAAAAAAGCAGCACAAGAAAAACAAACAAACAAACAAATAAATAAGATACAGTTTGTGAGTTAAATTTCTCCTGGAGTAGGGGAATACAAAACTCCTGCTGAATCAATGCAACAGAGTATTGTATTAACCTCTAACTAAGGAGCAGGGAAGTGAAATATGCAGTAAAGTCTCTACACACTCCTGACCTTTCCACCTGCTCTATAATTTTCTGCATTGCAACATGTGGAAGGATAATGTACAAAAAAAAAGGCCAGTGCCCACTTCTTTTCACCAGCCCACAGGAATTAGACCTTCTAGTTCTGTATTTTTGCTCTTTTAACATTTCAGAGTAATTTTGTAATTGTTATGATGAGCCTACTGACAGCTCACAACATTCCAGTCCCAGTGACCCTTTGTTTAATATACTGTACTGCATTTTGTCTTGTAAATTTTCAATAAGCTTCTATATCATAGATGAACATTCATGCTTTATTTCAGTGAGTGGACTATTTATCTTAACATTGCTGTTCATCTTCTTTTCACAGCCCATTTTATTAACTTTTTTATATTAAGTAAATTCACTTTTTATCTATGATGTTTGTTTTACAGGTAATTCATCTAATTTAAAGTATTTTCTTAGGGACTTCAATTTAGCTTTGCCCTTGAAATTAACATTTAATGTCTTACATTTTTTTTGCAATAGAAATTAATCTTTATTTGAATTATTAGTCCAGAACTATAACCTACATTCACCATATTTTAATGTTGGTATTGAAAACATCTGTGACTGCCACATTATCCTAGACAGTTAGGAGGGAGGACATACATCTTTCTGATGTGGAGGTCTCAAACTAGTGAAAAAAACACATTATCAATAGAGTAGACATGTATATCATATACTAGTACTTCTCACACCCTCACCAGTGAATGTGAGGAAGGAAAGGGAAAAAAAGAAAAAGAAGAAAAAAAAAAGGGGGGGGGGGACAACAACAACAACAACAAAACACAGAGGCATTGTGGAAACTGTCATGGGAAGACAGTCAAGGAGCAATCCAACTTTTAGATCTATTTTTAAATCCTTTTTTAAATCCATGCTTTATCTGATGAACGTATACTTGCAGAGCACGGGGCAGAAAACATCATGTCCTCAGTAGATTGTATCTCTGAACAGAGGTGTGATAAGTCATCCAGAATACTGTTACTTTTATTCACAGAATCAGAAAATTAGAGAATCATAGAACAGCTTGGCTTGGAGGGACCTTAAAGATCATCTAGTTCCACCTCCCCTGCCATGGGCAGAGACACCTCCCACTAGATCAGGTTGCCCAGGGCCTCATCCAGCCTGGTCCTGAACACCTCTGTGATGGGGCATCCATAGCTTCTCTGGGCAACCTGTTCCACTGCCTCACCACCCTCTGAGTGAAGAATTTCCTCCTTACCTCTAATCTAAATCTCCCCTCTTTTAGTTTAAAACCATTCCCCCGTGTCCTGTCATTGTCTACCCAATCAAAAAGTTGCTCTCCATCTTTCTTATAAGCCTTCTTTAAGTATTCAAAAGCTGCAATGAGGTCACCCCAGAGCCTTCTCTTCTTCAGACTGAACATCCCTTGCCTTCTTAGCCTTTATTCATCGGAGACGTGCTCCAGCCCTCTGATCAACTTCACAGACCTCCTCTTGACCCACTCCAACAGATCTACATCCTTCTTGTGCTGGGGGCTCCAGACCTGGATGCAATACTCTAAGTGGGGCCTCAGAAAGGTAGAGTAGAGGGGGACAATCACCTCCCTTGGCCTGCTGGCCACTCCTCTGTTGATGCAGCCCAGGATGCAGTGTGTACTGCTGGCTCATGTCGAGCTTTTCGTCCACCAGAACTCTCAACTCCTTTTCAGTAGGGCTGCTCTCAATGAGTTCTACACCCACTCTGTGCTAATGTCTAGGATGGCCCTGGACCAGGTGCAGCACATTGCACTTTGACTTTTTGAACCTTATTAGGTTCACATGGGCCCACGTCTCAAACTTGTCCAGGTCCCGTTGGATGGCATCCCTTCCTTCTGCTGTATCAGCTGCACCACTCAGCTTGGTGTCATTTGCAGACTTGCTGAGGGTGCACTTAATTCCACTGTCTATGTAACTGAAGCAGATTATTAAACAGTATTGGTCCCAAGACAAACCCTTGAAGGACACCACTCATCACCAGCCTCCACCTAGACATAGAGCCATTGATTACCATTCTCTGGGTGTGACCTTCAAGACAGTTCCTGATCCACTGAATGGTCCACCCATCAAGTCCATCTCTCTCCAATTTGGAGATCAGGATGTCATGTGGTACTGTGTCAAAGGCCTTACAGAAGTCCAGGTAGATGACATCAGTTGGTTTTCCCTTGTCAACTGATGCAGTCATCACAGAAGGCCACCAGATTGTCAGGCATGCTTTGCCCTTGATGAAGCCATGCTGGCTGTCTCACCTCCTTGTCCTGCATGTGCCTTGACATCGCTTCCAGGAGGATCTGTTCCATGATCTTGCCAGGCACAGAGGTGAGGCTCACCAGGCTGTAGTTCCCCGGGTCCTCATTTCTACCCTTTTTAAAAATGGGAGCGATGTTTACTTTTTCCAGTCACCAAAGACTTCACCTGAAAGGCAGGACTTTTCAAATATGATGGAGAGAGGCTTGGCAACTCCATCAGCCAGTTCCCTCAGGACCCTGGGATGCATGTCATCAGGCCCCATAGACTTGTACCTGTTTGTTTTCATCAGGTGGTCTCAAACCTGCTCTTGCTTACAGTGACTTTGCTCCCCCAGCCCTCATCTACAGGCTCAGGGAAATGAGAGCCACAGGAAACCTGACTGGCAGTGAAGACTGAGGCAAAGAAGTTGTTGAGTACCTCAGCCTTCTCCATGTCTGTCGTTACCAGTTCTCCCTTCTCATCCATCATAGGAGTTACGCTCTCCTTGGCTTCTTTTTTTCTGAGCAATGTACCTGTAGAATCCCTTCTTGTTATTTTTTGCATCCCTTCCCAAGCTCAATTCAATCTGTGCCTTCGCTTTTCTGATCCCATCCCATTATAGACCTAGAATATATAGACCTAGAATATGTCTATATTATGCCAATGTTAGCTTTACAGAAAAACATTGTCTTTTATTCTTTTAAATGTCTGATGAAAGAAAGAAGTCTACCCATTCAGCTGATTAAAATAATCTATTAGTGCTGCTAGACAACAAATACGTGAGGTATTACTGCATCACCTCATCACCTCCAATACGAAAGGAAATTAAATTTCATCCAATGCAACACTTATTGCTTATATATATATATATTTACTCTATATATTTTATATATACATACATACATGTATGTAAGTATGCATACACACACACAGACTTTATAAGGTAAGCATACGTTCCAGAAAAACATTCACTTGTGTACTAAGACTGTCAGGAGGTAGGTAATCAAATGCTGAGTTTAGTAGTTTGCTCTGCTCATTACTATCCTCACAGTTACATTTAGGTAAGAAATTGGACAAATTTTGTTTACCTTTGTATTTTAGTGTTTTTTGCATCTCTCTGATAGAATAAGAACAGCTTTAGAATACAGTAATCTTTGTCTGTGAAAATACCAGTACAGTGCAATAAGTCCCATCTCGGTCTCCTGTTTGATCAACTGACTAGATTAAGCTCTGCAGTTCTCTCTTTTTAAAGCAATTTTATGACTCTAAATCATCTCTGTGGCTCTATTTTGAACTATTTCTGTTTTTCAAAAGGCAAAAGCCAGGCAACAGTGTTCTGAAACCAGTTTCCTAAGCACACTCTCTTCCCAGCTCCCACACACTGCATCGCCCATTTAAAAATCTAAAGGTCAGCATGAAAGGCCACAGCATTTCAACCAAAACACATTGCTCAGTGCCTTCTTCATCATGATCCTCAGTATTTTTCAAAGTGCTTAAAAATAATCTTGTGAAGAATCTATGAAGAAAACTCTAAATATTTCTTTTCTCTTTCTTGGAAAAAAAAAAATCTCAGAATAGGTCCCACCTACTAGATCCAGATTGCTTATAACAAGGTACACATTTAATCACTGTTCTGCCAGCTATTGATTTATCTATAAATTCTGCTAGAAATCTTTCCAGATCATTGATGAAAATGTTGAATAGTGCCAGGCACAGTGCCAATCTCTGCAGAATCTTTCTAAAATCACTGTTTTAACAATGATTTAATTTGACAACTACTTTTTGAGACCTATCAGTTACTCAGTTTCAGTCTATAGCATATGCATGTCTTACAGTATAATCTTGCAAATCAGGATGTCATATGAGTCATAAGTCAGATGTCATAAGAACTCAAGTATATTATAGTTATACAATTATTTTATCAGCCAAACTGTTAATCACATTAGTTAAAAACAATCAAGATATATTTCCCATAAAACTACGCTGATATGAATTAGTATTTTTCCCATAATATATTTTTTTCATTATTTTGAGCTTTGCCATGGTCTTCCCAGAGAATTAAATGTGATTTCCCTAAATTCTTCTTATTACCATTTTTGACAATGAAGTGTGTTATAGTAACATCAACCTTTTGAAATATATATGTTAAAGTCCACTCTAAGCCAAGGTCTTACAAACATATTATGAGGCAACCACAATGTTGCAGGTAGGTTTAAGAAACAAAAATAACAATCTTCAGTAGCAGGGCCTTTTCACATCAGTTAATATGTATTAGCCATCAAAGAAGCAATGGGAATCAATAAAACTGGTCAGGAAGTTTTAGTGAAAACATGGAGGATGTTGGATTAGGAAAAAGACTGCTGAAGAGAAATGGCAATACACTGAAAGCTGAGTTGGAGAAAAATGTAGAATTAACAAATGGGGTAAGCTTTAATGACATGGTCGATTCATTTTCTCTTTTGGTTTGTTAAGACAGCTCTCCAAGCCTCCACCCTAGAAATTTTTTAAAAGATTCTACAAATCCCATTAAAATTTTTCATGTGTTGCATGTAGAAGATCAGGTTGATTCTTTATACTGTATCCTTTAGAGAAGTTAAGATGCAAATGAAATACTGTCAACTCTCTTGCCACAAAAATGCATATGTTAGAAACGTGAATGTATTTATTACCTCAACACTGCAGGCAACAAGTATGTTTCTCATTTCCACAGAAAGTCCCTGTACACATTGTTCCCTCAGTCTTGTGATACTTTGAAACAAGAAGCATAACTCGTATAGTAGATAATGCTTTAAATGAATGTTGTACTGAAATGTTGTACTGAAGACAAAAGGTTGAAGAAATTAGACTATTTCTTTGGACTAGGTAAGAGAAAATTAGGCAGGAGTACACAAACTATATGAAAGGTTAATATATGAAAGGTTATGACAAGAGAATGGTGATTGTTCTACACATCCACCGGGAATAGAACATGGATACATCAGTCTTGCAGAAATGAAAATAAGATTAAATGGGTTCTTCAGAAAAAAAGCTTTTTCTCTGAAGACTACTGTAGTGCTACTGCCAATTATTTCTACAGTGTCCAAAATTCTCTTTGGAGGTTTTCAAGATCATGTTTATAGACACTCTTTCAGCTTAGGCTGCTGAACTAGAAGTTTTCTAGAAGTTCTTCCCAGCCATATACTTCTGCATTTCCACAATATTTGTGTGAGCATTTTGGAATGAATGTTTTGTGGTATTAGCTTTCTTTACACAAATGATTCTGCAAAGTAATTTGCAGCAAAAGTTAGAAGTTAGTATTTCTCAGAAAGACAATATATTTTTGTTCTTTCCAAACAATGTGTGAGATACAAGTTCAGTATTATATAATGTTTCCATTAACATGTATGTACACTATAAAAAATATTACAGTTCTGGTTTCAGATGCTATAAAAATTAATATGAGCTTTAAAAGGCTGTGTAAAAATATCAATTTAACACCAAAAAAAATCATTTTCACCACAGGTCTTTGTAGCAATACTTGCATATGCAATACATAGAACAATTTAAAAATCATTTTGATGCATTATGAATCACCTGTAAAAAAATAAATAAGTGAAGACATTCTCAATTTTGGTAAATATTTATAGAGCCAAACAATATGAAGTATATGTAACAATCAAATTTCTAGTGAAAATGTGTGCAAGTAGGTTTATTTTGAAAGGAAAATTCCTACTCCCAGTGTCATACCCAATTAAATTCTCCAGGTAATGACCCCATTTGCATAGAGAGCTGAACCCACAAGTGGGAATTTTAATGGGCACACCACCTGAGTACATTAATTGAGAGTGACACTACTTGAACTAGTTTTGTGCTTACCCCACTGAAAATTCTACTCATATTATTTTTAATGTCAAGCTACAAGTCAAATTTCAAGATGATGGATTTGTTCTTTTTTAAGCATTGAATTTGAATAAAAGAAAGCTTTAATTCTGTTATGAATTGCATAGCTTTAACTAATATGTAGTTCTGATTCTCAACATTGCTTCATTTTTTTCAGTGATTGGAATTTAATTTTATTCATTAATTTATGAATAAATAGATAGCAAATATTGCCTTCAGCAGCTAAATTGCTTTTGGATTGCTGTTTAATATAGTTTACCAGATATGTGTTACTGTTAAGCTGGCATAATAGTTTACTAAAATGTAATTGTGTAAATATCTCTAATTATTCTTTCTGAAGAAACAAGACTGAATATAAAACTTCAGTCATGGCTACCTTAATTTTCTTAAACTTAACTCCATGAAATCTTGGTAGTTGCAAAGCAGATTACTGTTGCAGAGACAGCAGTTGACAACAGCAGTAGAATCCTTGCAAGATGTTGCCTTTTATGATTCACATACTACTCATAATGACCTTGAAGTTATTGTACATTCTAAACCATTGCTATTAGTCTACATTAAATATATAATCAAGATGTCTCCTCAACACAGAAGAAATAGACAAATGCAGTTACATTTCCTAGGGAGGAAAGCAAACCCATGTTGCTTAATACACTTCTTTATACAAGCTTGTTCCTATTAGTCTTCAATAACTGAAAATATCACAGAGTATAAAAGCTGGCACTTGTATGACATTGTAAAATCGATTAATATTAAAATAATGTACTGGTCTTAATCCTATGAAGAGAACTATCTGAAGACTGCCAGTTTGCAGGATTCTGCAGAGTACATCTCAACTAAAAAACTTTCAGTTCTTTATTTCAATGAGCAAGACAGAATCACTGTATTTTGAAGTTCATATATTCAAATGTAAAACTCTTGAGTTACAGTAACATATATATTCCAAAGTTCCAAACATACACTTTCACAAGTCTTTTTGATTAGGAGTTGCAATGACCAATGAACACAGAAAAGATGAAGTAACTTATATACATCTTGGTATCTTCCCATAATAAAAGCGCTTTCTGTGCTCTCCCTTGAACAAATATTTAAAAAAACAAAAAACAAAAAAAAAAAAACAAAAAAAAACAAAAAAAAAAACAATACACTGTGATCAAAATAATAATAATTAATAAAAAATTTAGTCACAGTGGAAAAAGATTACAATGTAACAGGCATACAAACTGGAGTACAATATATTCACAGTGTGGTCACTCTGCAACTTGGAGATGAGACAAATTGCAGAAGCCTACACCACTGATTGAAGAGGAATTGTATAGTGCTTGGGCACCAATTATATACCCTACTGAGATGATATAAAGAGCCTCAATTACAGTGGAGTATTTCGTCAGTTAAAATAGCATATGCATATCAGAATAAAAATTAGTATGATAATACTAAAGGTATAAAAGGTATTATACAATCTTTCATCTAACATCATATTTTTATGAGTACTGAATGGTAATGTACTAACAATTGCTATAATATACATATATAATATACATAAAGAAGGCAAACTGGATTGTATCTAGTGTTTTATTAAATTATTTTCAAGTGAGGAGAGCTGATATACTAAAACCTATATAGAGATTAATATCACCTAATCAAACTCAACATCTGCTGTTTTGCAGAATGGTAATTCAGAGAAATTCCTGTCTTTCTATCTGCAATAGAAATAGCCCATCATATCACAGGTTTGTAAAGGAGAGAAAGGCTATCCTTTTATGTCACTAGCACTGAATCACCAGTAAATAGCATAAGCATGTGCTTATGAGGAGGTTGAATTTTGTACAAGCGATCAACTCATATTCAATTATACTGAGTACAGTGAACAAGTACATCATGGAAGTGGGTGCAGGGTATTATTTTTATTGAACTTCTTTCAAGACCCTGATGCTAAAATTGAGCCAAGGTCTCCCTACTCTCTTTGGAAGAGAAAAAAACTGGCAGAAGGATTACAAGATTAAAAAATAATAATGTAAGATTAATGCCTGTAGGATTCAAATCTTTTATTGTCACCAACAACCTTAAGTCTTCCAACATATGGTGTGCACAGCCACATAAGGAGGTAAAGATGGAGCTTGCTTTTAGAAAACCAGACTGTTGCAACAGATGCATTGAAATTATTCTCATTTTGATCAAATTTAATAATGACTAGAGTTCTACTTAATTAATACAATTGCACTCAGACATGAATTTGTCCCCTTAATGATGAACTTTCCATTGTTGGTCTACATGGTGGAGATTCATGTTAGCCCAGCTTCTGGCACCTGAAATGGCACAGATCAACCTGTAAGACAGCTCACCTACTCTGGCTCATGCTCTTTGTGCAAAGTACCCGAAGGTCAAAGCCTTCAGGAAGTGTTATAACAGAAAAATCACAAATAATACAAAAAATTACTATTCAGAACAGTAACAGGACAAAACTACAAGAAGATATACCAAAGTTTCAAAATAAAGATCTTTATTTCAAAATAGTGTTTGAGAATAGCACATCCAGTTAATAGAAAATACAAATAGCAAGTTACCATTTTTTCTCAAATGGGACAGTTTGCAGAGATATATACTGAAACACTGTACAAGTTCTCAAGAACTCCTATAAAATACAGTTAAGTTCTGATGTTTTATTTAAACTATATTTTCACATTTGTCTCCTTCTAATTATGATTGTTTTAATGACACAAGGTGCATATAAGATTGTCTACAGAGTGAAAATTACAAAACAGAATTTAATAGTATAAATATAAAAAGGAAGTCCTTAAACTACATACTAATATTCTCTGCTACAAAGATACATTTTACAAAAGTGCTAATATCTCTATGACAAATAGTAGCAGATTACATTTAAATGTCAAACAAATCACATTTTTTTTTTGAACTGTAATAATTTGATAGTTCCAATCACTGTGTTAATAAACACAGTATTTTCACTTTCTTGTATTTCACAATTGAAATGGGAAAATAAATATATCTCTGTGTGTGTGTGCACATGTGTAGGAGAGTGTACACATATGCATAGATGCATGAACAGAACTCTTGTATCTAGAATTTGTACTGGACAGTACAGTACTGGAAATATGTTCTTAATAGTAAATACATTCCTCAGATTTTCATAATTTCAAACAATCAAAACAATATCTGAGATCCTGTAAGTAGAAACAAGGGGCTGTGTAAATTGCATAATTCTTTTACACAGACGATACTCCCTGGATTAACATTTTCATTTCTTATACTATATCATCCTGTGGTAAAAGTAATTTTTACATCCATTATTCACTGAAAGCTTGAAATGCAAATGTGCAGTTTTCCAAACACAAAGTTGGAACTGCTCAGGCAGGGATGTCCGAACAGGACAGGAGACAGGAAGTCCTTTTCCCCACCCCCAGAAGCACAATCAGGCAGGAAACAGCCATAATTCACCTCTCTGTGGTGAGGACACAAGGAAGGACAGACAGCTAGTGGTGCTACCTGGCCCCAGAGAGCATGGCCCCACCACCACTGTGTCAACCATAGGCCTACAATGGGTGAAGCACTGTCTACACTTTTTCCAAGGTGCATCAAGTCCCAGTGCTCACTGTGATGCCCCCAATTTCCCCAGAGGCGTTATGCCTTACAAAGGCAAAATGCCTCCAGGCACTGCCACTCAACCAATGCACCTCTTCCCCCTTCCCAATGTGGTTCAGACTTTTAGGAGTCATAATTGAGCCCCATGGGCCTGATTCTGAGCTCAGGGAATTTATCAATTTAGCTATATGATTGCTTATTAGCCTGCCTATTACCATAATATCTTTGTGCTCTCTAACTGGAGCTACACCAATGGAAAATTCTGACATTAATGGAAATGTACTCAGTTTATGCAACACAGATCTGGCCCAATATATGGGGAAAACAAAACAAAACAAAACCACCACACATGGATCACTTCTTGTAGTAACTATCAAAAAGCAGGTAAGACAACCTCTGAGTAAATCTGCATTGCATCAGAATATACCACAATATTGCAGATGTTAAGGCAAAAGGTAACACCTCCCAGCTCCCAAGTATAGTTGAGGATTTGGCTATTCTACCTTCAGTGATAACTTGCAGTAGTAGGCACTACTAGTCAGTGTTCACAGGGAGAAGCTTGGATTAATATAAGGCAATTTGTTGACTTAGCTTCACATTCCTGTGATGTTTAGTTTGTCACATTTGCATAAACTGAATTCACTCCAGTGGAAAGAGACATTTATGATCAATTCACTTAACAGAAATATGGTATTGGCTATTGATGACTCTTTAACAAGGTATAAATTTACTAGATCCAACAATCTCCAAATAGGAAATCTGGAGTGTAGGTAGGAAAGTTTCAGTATGTGAGATCAAGATGTACAGGTGGTTTTGTGCAGAAAAGTTAATGAGCTACAGACATGGAGGGGAGAAACTAGCAAATGGGAAAGAAAATGGGTACCATTATTCCCTAAATCTGGGAATGCCGTAAACCTTTCTATGCGTTGGACTAAATTAATTTCACAATTGCAAAGACAAAGACAGATATTTCTCAGAAAATCTTAATGGTATAATAGGGAAAAATTGCCAACCAAATCCTAACTGTGTACTTATCAAACATTTCAAATCATATTACTTTTATATGAAAAGGGTATACTTTTAAAATATATCCCTTTTTTACATAGCTTTTTTAAAAATATCACTTAAAACATATGCAAAAAGCAAATGTAATATTCTCATATATGATGACAGAATTCCTTGATTGAGTCAGTTTTAATTTGGTCTTTATATCCAGTTTAAATGGTGCAATCTTGTATGGATCATGCTCACACAATGAATAAATAAATATTAAATTACATGATACTAACTGTAAAAGTAGTAAAGTGTAAAGCCACAAAACCTGGCAGGGCCTCTAATGTACAGATTTAGATTCTTGAGTTAACTTTTGATATTTTCCCTTTAATAGCCAAATTTTGAAGATTTGTTAATTTATTAGTCTATGGATATATTTCATGTCTACACAGATTTCCAAAGTCTGTTTCTAAAAAGAAGCATTTCAAGTAATATTAGTAGTGAAGTAGAACAAAAGTTCTCTATTCTGTCTTGATTGATAACAATGAAATCTTGGTACTCTAATTGATAGTAAAATTTACATTGACTCTAGATTGCCAAATCTACATGTATTATTAACATAATACGAGGAATCTCTCTCAAACAAATGAGATATTCGAAACAAAAGAAACATTGTCAATGTGACCGTGGTAGCAAAACCAACAGTAGATTACTGGTGTTGAGAATTGAATTTAGTTTAAGATTATAGAACAAGGTTAGTTTGAACCCAAGGAGACTGAAACAAAGACATTTTGTTTTTAAGAATTCCTGTAAAGGAATGTTATGTATGTAGGCATTTGAGCATTTAAACATTAAAGTAGGTAAAGGCAAATACTTAAGGCTTTGCCCTGTAGTCTTTTCTCCAACTAAAATCTGTCACTCAATTCAAATGGCAACTTTGCCCTCCTATATCGCCTGCAGTATCAAGCCTATAATTCAGTTTCAGTAAAATCTTCCATTTGCAAAGCCAAAAGGAAGCTGGAATGTAGCTTGAGTTTCACATATAAAACTATACAACTTGTGTTAGAATACAGATTTGAGGATTGCTTACAAAAAATATTTATATATAGGGAATGAACAGTGCAATACCAGTTGGTTGTGTGAAAATCTTACCTTGTCTTTCTTCAAATGTATTTAAAGAAAAGCTCTCCAGTTTTTAAGAGATTACAAAGGGATAAGTATTTCAGGATGGGAAGCAGATCCCACAGCATTCCATGCAGATCTCCAAGCAATCTGAAGATTCACAACATGCGTCCATTATGCCACAGTCCATGTCACAAGGGCAGTTACAGTCATCTCCCATCTCGTCCCCACAGCAACAGCAGCAGGCCTCCGATGTGCAGATGCCACAGGATGCTTGTCCCAGAACAATGTTACAGAGAGTGAGAAATTCACAGAACAAGCAAGCCAGGATACAGTGAACACAGCAATCTTCACATGTACCAGTTCAGTAGAATGTCACATATTAAAACAAAAAAAAAGAGGAAAAAAAGAAAAAAAAATTAATGTCATTCTAAATGCAGATGCATCACAATGTCAGATAAGTTGTTGAAAGACAGTGATTCACAGTAGACATAATCTAACACCATAAAGAACATTTTTCCTATCTTCAAGGTCACTTATGCAGCCTAACATCTCCAATTCAATTATCAGTTTTGGTGTAAGTTTCGTTTCTCCAATTCATTTCATGAAAATTCCAAGTACTAAATGTCCACTTAAATTCATTTCTCCAGTCATTTATTATGTAAAATATCCATATCTATGATCCTCAGTCCCAATTACTTTGTTTCAGGAGAGTTCACACCTATACATGAATGTCAATATGCATCTCTCTCAAGTACTATTAAATTACATAAGGTAACTGGAAAGGTAGCTCACTGTCAAAAAAAAAAAAAAAGTACCAAAAGAATTAACTTCATGGAATTTATTCAACTATGGAATAACTTCAAACATTTGATACGTCCATGAGACATGACAGAAAAACATAAACACTGGAATTAAACACATGGCAATGAAATTGAAACTGAAGAGTGAGGGATTTGCTTTCACTGTCATATAATCACAACATGGTTTGGGCAGGAAGGGACCTTAAAGATCTCCCAGTTCCAGACCCTCTGCCATGGGCAGGTGTCTCCCACACATCCAATTACTCAAAGCTGCAACAGGCCTGGCCTTGAACATTTCCAGGGATGTGGCATCCACAGCTTCTCTGGGCAACCTGTTCCAGTGCCTCCCCACCCTCAGAGTAAAGAAATTCTTCCTTATATCTAATCTAAATCTTCCCTCTTTCCGTTTAAAACCATTACCCCTTGTCCTGACCTCTTTATGTACTGGAAAGCCACTATAAGGTTTCCATTGAGCCTTCTCTTCTCCAGGCTGAACAACCCCAACTCTCTCAGCCTGTCTTTGTAGGAAAAGTGCTCCAGCCCTCTGATCATCCTTGTCACCTTCCTCTGGACCCACTCTAACACGTCCATGCCCTTTGTGCTCAGGGCCCCAGAGCTGAATGCAGCAATTCAGGTGGGGTCTCAGAAAAGCAGGGTAGAGAAGGAGAACCATCTCTCTTAACTGGCTGGCCATTCTTTTGATGCAGCCCAGCATACGACGGCTTTCTGGGCTGCAAGCACACATTGCTGGCTCGTATTGAGCTTTTCATCCATCAACACCTCTCAGATCCTTCTCCACAGGACTTCTGTCAATTCACTCATTGCTCAGCCTGTATTCGTGCTTGGGATTGCTCCAACCCAGGTGCAGGGTCTTGCGCTTGGCCTTGTTGAACTGCATGTAGTTCACACAGACCCACCTCTGGAGCCTGTCAAGGTCCCTCTGTGTGGCATCCCTGCCCTACAGCATGTCAACCACACCACACAGCTTGGTGTCATCTACAAACTCAGTGAGGGTGCACTCAATCCCATTGCCTATGTCACTGACAAAGATGTTCAATACCTGTTCCAGTAAAGACCCCTGAGGGACACCACTCATCACTGGTCTCCACCCGGACATCAGACCATTGACCACAATGAGTGCAACCATCCAGCCAATAGTAAGCATATAATATCTATGAAGTGTATTTAATTTGCAAGAGGCAGTGAACAGCCAGTCCAGAAAGAAAATGAAAACTTTAAAATACACAAAATATTCAGGTTGGAGAATATTGTTCTTTCATAAACAGCTTTCATTTTTCTTCTTACAGCTTGTAAGCCTTTAACTCCTTTATCCACAGATATCTGAAGATTGGGAAGCTGTTCTGGGGAAAATATCCTGCATCATCTTATCCTTTCTGTTCCTACAGTTCCATCACAGGTATCTGCTATGAGAGGCTATTAGCAAAGACAGGATATTAAACTACACAGACATTTGCTCTGACCGAGTACTGAATCTTCATAGATATCACAGGTTGGAGGCTGTTATTTTTGGGGAAAGCTTGCAATTACTTGCAATAGTAATACAATTACCAAGACTCTAAAACATATTTATAATATCTAAAATGATGGAGCAACCCCAGCAACTACCTTGATTGATTCAAAGTATCTCTAACTTGCAGAAACTGACTGTGGGATAGCGTAGAGCTGACTTTACTCTAGCAAGCACAATACTCACAGCAATGCAGCTCACAGTTCAACACCATTTGCAAATTCTTTCCCAAGAATGAAAGTAACTACCTGAATCCTTTGTCCACACTACCACCACAATGTTGCAGATGGATTTTTTCCTAATTACTGCATGAGTTAGACCCAAACTCATCTTGGGAATGCCTGTACTGCAATGTCGTCACGGTCACAATATACATAATGAGCATATATATCCAACAGAAAAAAAAAATTTGAAACGTCAAAAAAAGCAAGAAGAAAAATGCAGGTAAGATTGAGCTATTTCTAAAGACAGTTGTTGCCTGTACTAAAAAGGCTGCTTTTTCCAAGGAAATGCTGTCACTAAATAAATGACCTTCATAGAAAACACAGAAGATATGTGAAATAAAGCTGGGGAGTATCAGTTCACTGAAGAGGACCAAAGCCATACCAATAGCGATTAATTAGCTGGTTGTCATGGAGATGGTGTTAAATTTGTTCAGGTACAATCTCCTTTCAGATTTTCTTTTAATGCAAAGGAAAAAGATAAAAAAGCCAAGAGTTGTATCTAAGAAGCCTTCATATTTGAAGAACTGAGATTTTACATCTTTAAAATACAACTGCAAGAAGCGAGTACCATAACAAATTTTGTTCTACAAACATCTTTTAAACAAAACACCTTAATAAAACTTTATGAGCATCAGTATTGAAAATGAGATGCTCAAACAAATCTTGCATGCTTCATACAGGGATATGCAAAATTGAAGGGTAAAAACTAAACATTTACATAAATTATAACATACATCTTTATTGATGCACAAGATACACAATTCATAAATTAAACCAAAAGGGACTGCACTTTTTGGACCCACAAAAAAAAAAAAAAACTTTTCCCTTTACACTCGATACTTAAAAGTAGAGGCCATATTGGTTTAAATGATAATATTTGCAAGGTAACAGCTACCAAATATGGCTCAAGATAACAGAAAGAAATAATAATTTTTTGCCTTTGCCTTTAGTGCTATGGCACAAACTCTGTGAGGGTCTTTCCACCTCTTCTTCACTGACTGAAACACTAAAAGAATTTTGTTGTTGTTGTTTATTTTAATTTCCTTGTGTATTCAACACTTGACAAAGCATGCTGTTACCTAGCTCTGCCTGACCAGCTGAATTCAGAATCATGACTCTAAACATCAGCAATACCTTTTTCCTGGATGAATTGCTGGAAAAATTACTTCCATGTATGACTCCTACTTCTTAACTTCTTATCTACCGATGCAATTATAAATAAGAGGAAAAGATGCAGTCACGGTGGTTTTCGTAATAGCAGTGACATAAGACCTTAATGTCTCATAACATATCTCCAGGGTCCAAGGTTCAGGCTGGATGTTAGGAAAAGGTTCTTCACTGAGAAGGTGGTTGGGCACTGGCACAGGCTCCCCAGGGAGCAGTCATGGCACTGAGCCTGCCAGAGCTCAAGAAGAATTTGGACAATGCTCTCAGACATAGGGTCTGATGTTTGGGTGGAGTTGGACTTGATGATCACTGTAGGTCCCTTCCAACTCAGGATATTCTATGCTTCTATGATTTTATAACTATACACTACACAAAACTTGCACATTCTTGACTGGTACCCATATTCATACCCCAATCTGCCAGTTTCAAATAAAAATTTATAGAGTTAAAAACAATTCCTTTGGTTGCTGTTGTAGGATACCATGGTCAGAGAAAGCCATCTATGAAGAAGATATTATATAAAACTCCCAAAGAGAGAATCCCAGGTTTATCAGTACCATGTTGGAGATCACTAATTCGTAATTTACTGTTTGCAGTCCCTGATAATTCTTCCCTGGTTCCAATACCAACTAATTTAACATGTTAAGACTATACTTAATTTCCACTCTTTGAACTTACTACATCAAAATCCTAATAGTTTTTGCAGATGAGTGAATAGTGGAACAAATTATTCCAATTGGAATTAAACGTAATTTATATATTTGGGAAAAAAATGTAAAAAGTAAATTTGATGATCTTAAGGCCTGATAACATGTTTTCCAGAAACTTTGAACATATTTTAGCCTGTTCTGTTAAAGAAATGATACAGCAATATAAGTTGTGACACAACACCTATGTTACCTTAAAGAGAAGCTAGCTTAAATTGATATAAATGATATTTTTATTTTATTTTTTAGGATAAAAGGTTTTTTTAATTCTTTTTTTCCCATTAGAAATAGTCATGAAAATAAGAATTAGGGGTGCCCTTTTACTAAGGACCAAACTGCATCTTCCTTGCTGTTCATGATGCAGCACTGTTGATAAATAGTTAACTTCCAAGTTTCTTGGAATTTAAGTTTTCACTTAAATACTTTCACAGAGAGAGAATAAATTAGTCTATTTCTCATTACATAAGACCACCATCAACGATGACTTTCCTTCAGACTTCCAAAATACACCATGCCAGTCAAAACATTGTATCACATCTGTTGAGTAGGACTCAAGCTCCCAGAAACTATGCTGGACAACATAAGTTATGATAGGCTTGGTCTGTAGGCAGTGAGAATATATCTTATTAGACCAACCCACTGTTAGTGGAAAAAAACAGATTCACTTTCAGACACACAAGCTCATCCACGATTATCCTTTCATTATTATCCTGGGATGAAAGTTTGACCTGAAGTTAAAAGGGTCATCTCATGAAGCGTTTTTAAATATCAGTGTAAGTAAAGCTGTTTAAAGCTGTTTCCTTAGACCTTTGGCACATCCCCAAAAGTCACAGATTTGTTAGGGAACTTCATGAAAACTCTTAAAACAATGCCAAGGCAAATAGAAGCTCAGCAAACTTGTCCAAGTTTTTGTTGCTTAGATCATACATGTAATTCCAGCTACCTTGCGCTGATGTAGCCAGAATGTATGTTACAAATAACACCTACTTTAACTGGGCTATAAACGTTATCTCAGACAATATCCAGACTAGCAGCTTAAAATCTCTTAAAACTGTTTATCCACTGATACTCAAAGCCCAGGGAGCCCCACATTATGTCTTATCACAGTTATAATAGCTATGTTCAGTTAAGGAAAAGAAATAATATTAACAATGAAACAACTTTAATTTTTGTCTATGTACATGTCCTCAAACATTTGCACATTATTTTTTATTTTTAAAACCTTTGCATACACACATTGTTCTGATATCTGATTTATTTTAAATACTGATACATATGTTTCTTTTATTTCAACTTCCCTTTTATCCCCTCCTTTTCATTTTTATGAAAAGGTGCAGCTTTGCTTAAGAAACAGATTTTAAGAGAACTATAATCTAAGCTGTACAAGATCTGCAGAAGTTAAACTGAAAAAAAAAGTGTACAGAGAAACACGCAGGCAGGCTGATCTGTGCTGCTTTTGTAATGTTTGACACTAACCTCTCACAAACTGACCCAATAAGCTTTCATACCAAGCAGGCAGGTCACATATGATAAAAGGTTTCCCTGTCTGTTATGGTAAATAAGCTCACTTACAGCATACTGACCTTGGTCAGCTTTTCACTAACTATATCCACCGAGTTCAGACAACTCAAAACAAATCTCCAGGCACTCTGCTGTCTCACAGCAAGAATCAAAAAAGGGCAAACCTGCAATCAAAGTGCCGGTTGAGGTCCTCAGCGGGTGTTCGTGCCGGGCCCCCGCAGCGCCCTGAACAGAAGCCCCAGCAGGCGCTGTAGGCTTCCTGCCACCAGCGCAGCCAGGGATAAGCCATGGCCAGGAATAATAGCCCTGGCCAGAGCAGCACAGCACTCAGCTACAAACAGGAGGTGAGCCATGGAGAAACGGCCCCAACGCAGGTTTCTAAAAGGTGTGTGTTACCCAGAGGTGGGATGTCAGCTTAAAGAGCAGCTGCACACACGCTAACACAATGCTGTGCCCATAATATGTGGAGTTCCTGTGCAGCTTCTGCTACCCATCCTCTTTTAGAAAATTCACCATGTCCACTAAAATTCTGAAATAAAAAAGAAATCCAGACAGAACAAACTGACATGTCAGATGGAGTATAGCTACCCCTGGAAAACAGAGCTCCATTTATTTAGATGAGGGTCAATAAAGTTACAAATTATGACAGGTGATATTTCAACATTTTAAAATAGAAAACGATCATCTCTCTTGATCAAGAAAATTAAAATATTGCCTGAACAGGCAAAATGAACAGAACACTGCAAAATCAATAGAAACTTTTGTCAAAGTCTATATTCTAAACTCTTAATACAGACGTAACTTCAGAAGAAAAATGATCCAGGTTCAGTATGTTAAACATACAGAAATACTATGAAACGTGCCAATTTACAATACCTAAGACTTCCTTCAAATCTGCAGCTTTCATTTCCATTGTTCATGAAGGCAAATACCGACACTAGTTAGATGCCAGCTGGACTGTGACCTTATAAAATGGATGCTGTGGAAAGATCTTCCTTCATTACAGGCCCTGTGCTCCACTCGTTCATTTAACACAATGTGTAAAACATCTGCCAAGATTTCTATGCAAGCAAAACTACAAACCTGCACACAAAGCACACTGCTTTTCAAAATATTTTCTTAAAAATTATAGTTTTGACCATATGATAATGTTAGTTGCCTTCTGACACAACCTTGTCTAACAAAAAACTGTTTAAAGTACTAAAGTACTTCTTGCTCGGACAGAACTCCAGCTTAAAGCAAGTTCCAAAAGATAACAATGGAAATTTTGGCACAAGTAAAGAGATTTGCAGGATATTAATTAAGTAGCTATCTAAGGGCTGATAGGACCAATTTCAGGAGTGTATATAAGAAATAAATAAAAAAAAAAAAAGAAGGAGGGAGAAAGCAGGAGAGAGAAAAAGAAAATGAGAAAGAAAAGGAGAGAAAGAAAGGATGAAAGAGAAGGAAAGTTTGAGAAAGAAAAAGAGAGTGGGAAAAAGAGGAGGGAAAGAATGAGAGAAAGAGGAGAGAGAGGAGAAAGAAGAAAGAAAAAAAAGGGAGAAGAGAGTGGAAGAAAGGGAAAAGGAGAAGGGGAAGAAGAAAAAGGGAAAAAGCTCTTCCTGCGTTTATGCACATACACACACACATGCACACACATGCTGCAGGCTTTCTTTATCTACCTCTCTCCTGCATCTAGCCTTATTACACTCCCAATGACCTATTTTGAAAAAAAAAAAAATCCCTGGAAAGAAGATGCCTTGTCCTGTCTCTCTGGTTTAGGGAGCCTGGGAAGGAATGAAGTAAAGATCTGCCATACATAAAAGGGTCTGGCTCATGATCTGCTTACAGTAGTTTAATGAGCTACCCTGTCCAGATGAGCACAGTAGTTGCATGCTCTCAACCTTTCAAATACGTGAAGTGCCACCCTAAACTCAGATTATGACAGGTTGTCAGAATTTTGGTTGCTACCCTAACAAACTTAATCTGTGAGGTCACAGCAACTTGACCACAAGTGAGAGCTCCATTTGAAAACCTGTATTCTCTCTCTCTCCACCATTTACTTCTTTTAAACAATTGTTTTATTTAAAAAAGAAAAAGGAAGGAAGGAAGGAAGGAAGGAAGGAAGGAAAGAAAGAAAGAAAGAAAGAAAGAAAGAAAAGAAAAAGAAAGAAAAGAAAGAAAAGAAAGAGAAAGAAAAGAGAGAGAAAGAGAGAGAGAGAGAAAGAAAAGAAAAAAAATGTTTATCATCAAGCTTCATACGTTTTTGGTAGAAAAGCTTGGCTTGTATTTTACAAAATAATTAGTGTTTATTTCATTTTGCCCCTCCTCTCCACCTATTCCATTAATTAAATCCCTCTTCCATCCCTCCCACTGCCCAGTTTCTTTCCACTTTTCCTCCTCCAGCCCTGGGTACATCATTATTATTTGTGTCCCACCATTCTGATACACTTGTATGTACTCAGTTACCTCTCTCTCTTCATTTCCTAACACCTAGATTTACTGTTCAGCTGCCTCATTGCCGTCTCCTTTAGATTTCCTTCCCTCTTTAAGTTGCTTTGGACTGTTCCTGCTTTCTTCTCCCCTTGTCTGTAGTTAAACAAAAGCTTCCAAAAGTAGCAACTAAATTGTCTCATTTTTTTACTCATTTTCAATTTCTTTTTCAGGTTTCCAAGGTTGCTCTGTGCTACATATCATAGGTGCAAAGTGACAATTCACTTTAACAGTGGCCTACAGATCACAGTTTTGCAAGAACTGTGACACTTCTGACATAAATCATTTTAAATATTATTAATATTATTGTGAATTAAAAAAAATATATTTTTTTTTCACAACATGCAGTGAAAAATTTGAAAAATACTTAGAACTGAAATAGTGTTTAAAAACTGCCTTTTAAAAGAGAAACTCCAACTCTTTCATAATTCCTTTGTGCTTTTTTATTTTGTTTGTTTTTTGTTTTTGTACTGTAAGTCATGGAGCTGAGTAAGATTTCTTCAGGGATGATATGGATTAATAACAGATGCATGGGAAGAGCAGAGTTAGTGAATGCACTTACACCCTCCTAAGCCTTACTGGACGTGAAGTGTTTCTAAACAGCATATCTTGGAGTGCTGACTTGACTCCATAGTCTAGATCTTCATATAAAAAGGCAGATGGATGGAAGGGGAGGGGAGGGGAGGAAAAATAATTTCAAATAACTTCCTATCTTTTCCATCTTTCTGTGAATCTTTTCAATAGTTTCTAGAGAAATGTCATTAGATCAGAATACAGAACTGCTCACAAAAATACCTCTGCCTGCAAAAGTGAGATTCAGAATATGAAGAAGTTGTAGAACTTATGTTCAAATTATTTTCTGTATACCGTCTCGAAAGAGTGTCTATGAAACCCTCAGTCACAGAACTTGACAGTGTGCTCTTCTGGTTTTACATAGTTAGACATATTCATCAAGTGAATGTATTATTGGTTTAAATGCAATTAAACTGCAATTTTAGAAGAAAAAGGAAGTGTTAACCATAAATAAGTATATAACGGCATGGACGGGGCAGACACTATCTCTTTAGAATGCTAGAATTTCTTTTTCTGAGTTTGAATATCTTTAATTCAGCAACCGCCACTTTGTATCAGCTATGTGAACAGATCTAGTTCTCTTGACTTCCAGTTTTTTGATATTGCATGACTGAACAATATATAAGAAAAATGCAAGGCTGGAGTATGAACTGTTTTTCACATAACAGGAAGAGATAAGGGGAATATAGCAAGTATGAAATCTCGATTTTGGAAAGAAATTTTAAAACTGAAAGCACAACTGAAAAATAACATTAGGTGCTTGAAAATCTATATGAAAATAAACCACAGCAAGGAAGACCAGCCCATGGCCCAGTACAAGTGAAGCTCTACTTGATATTATTACATAGATGCACATGGTAGGTTTTATTGAAGTAGTAGAAGCCAAAAGAAGTCAGTCCACTGAAACCAGTGGGTTTCACCCAAGCCACTACATACCTACAGTCTTTCTGATCCCTTTTGCTTTCATCCAGGCTGAGAATCCTCCTCACTTCACTGAACAGTACAGTCTCCCATTTTTCTGAGAATCTGTGTCTTTTCTTACCCCCCAAGAATTTATTTTTTTTTTAATTAAATGCACCTATGGATCTGACCTGCATTCTGAAAGAAAGCCTGCCTCAAACCAATAAAATTTATAGAGCTTCTGCACCCTTCCTGTAATGGGCAGGAGCAAAGCTCTCTGAGTATATTAGTGCTAATGGGAAGGCAATGGATTGAGTAGAGGCTCAGGAACTCCGGGACCATTAGAGTAATTGCGAGCAGTGAAAACACATACAGAGCTGGAAAAAATAAGGCAAAATTATTTACTTTTGTTTATTTAAGCTGTGCATAGGGAATATGAAGCTTTTTCATTAAATTATTTACAGCCTAAAAATAGCATAAGACACATTCATCATCAAAGCACATTTCCAAATTTTATTATTTAGTGTTCAGACCTCACAGCTAGTCAGAATATCTCCAGAACATTTTTAAAAACAAACTCTACCCTCATGGAACCTGCCATTGTTAAGTATTAAAAATGTAGTATTTACTATGTATTTAAGCATACAATTAAGTACACAATTAAGTACTTAGTATGTTTTGAAACAGTGCTTCAACATTTTTCTGGTGTACCTGTGACAACGTTGACAGGAGTTTCTATCAGTTCAGAATACTAACTACAAAGAATTAAACATCACCAGACTACGCTGGCCAAATGTTTGAGAGCAAGAAATCTCCCATTGCTTCAATTTCCTTCAAATACTTAATATTTTCCTTTGGGGAAGTAACTTATGTTTTATCATAATGATTTCTATTTGCTTCTGGAGCATGAGTCACGCTCTTCAATTACTTTCAGTTGATTGTGTAATTATTAGTGAGAATGGGGTTTGGCTAGTCTTTATTCAGTTTGTTTTTTTAATAAAAAATTCTGCTTACCTTCAGGTGAAGTACCTGGCTTTTGAGAAAATGCAGAGCTTATTTTACTCTTCTTGCTGCCGTCACTGTTGACAGACAAGGTGGACTGAATTTTTCTGTGCATTTTTTCTGAAACAGGAGCTGAAAGTTTTCTGTTGTCTGCAGATGTGTGCTTGACCCCATTGTGAATTCCACTTCCATTACTCAGGCCCACATGGCCATTTTGTACTTTGCCACTTTCTTCCTCACCCCTTTCCAGTGCTGAAGTATTTGGCTGAGGCAAGCGTTGAGGTTGTGCTTAAAATGAAAGGGAAAGAAAGTGTTAATTAAAACTGTAAATTGATAACTGAACACTTCAGGCAAGACTGGGAAGGTAACATTCTTTGTTCGTACTTACTGATCAGAGAACAGACTGAAAAGTTAACATCCCCCATCAAAACAAGAAAGCAAAAAATACCTCTGGATTAAAAATAATTACAATTAAATGTAACCGTTATTAAAGTACCGTTATGTAATATTTTTTTATTTTATTAAAAATATGCCTCATGTCTAGATGAGACCTAGAACCCCCATTCAGCACTGCACTGTTTCGTAGCTCTCTAAACTGGACAGAGAGAACAAGATAAGCAACGGGAAGAAGCCAGGAAGAATGGGAAGAAGTCAGGACTGGCAGAAAAAAAGTATTAAAACTGAAATAAAGTTGGGTTAAAGAAAGCCAGATGAAGAATGGGAGAAAACACAAACAAAAAGGAGAAAATTGTGTGGAAAAGGAGATAGAGACTGCAGAAAGAGAAGTGAAACTGCCAGTCTTCAGAAAATAACCAGAGTGACAAGGTAGGACCACCCTGAAAGGCAGCCACCAGAGACCAGTATATTAGCAATGAATAAGAGTATTCAGGTAACTAACACCAGTTTGAGCTTAAACTCATGGATTGCTGGGAAGAACAAAAGCAGTCAAAATCTTCAAGAAGCTAAAAAAAAAAAAAAAAAAAAAGCTAAGTTCTGAAACTAATTAAACTATAAAGATAGTAACACAACAAGATTTCATAATCATAAAGCATCAGACCAATCACATCTCCTAATCAAAATACTGTTATCTTGCTTAGACATAAAGAGGTTTTCAAGAAGGCCTATCTTTGACTATTTATAAATTTAATGTCAAGGAAAAAGCCCCCCTGCCCCTTCTTTAAGAGTTTCACTGAACTCTCAGAGAGATTAGACAGCACCAGTAGTAAAGCAAAACACTGTTCAGGACTGCAATTCATTCTATTTTTAAATGATTCACATACATTTTCTGATGATTTCACAGTACAGCTTTGTATGTATACTATATTAGGTATATGTAGTATACTATATGACATAGAATATATAAAAAAATATATGTGTAGATAATTATAGTTCGTTTCATTTAAAAGAGACAGCTACACTGTTCACTTCAGATACACATGATTAAACTTTTGGACAAATACTAAAATACTACCAATAGCCACAAAGATGATGAAGGGGCTGGAGCACCTCTCCTATGCCAGACGGAGGGCATTGGGGTTGTTCAGCCTAGAGAAGAGAAGGCTCCGGGGAGACTTTAGAGCAGCCTTCCAGTACCTAAAGGGGGCCTGCAGTAGAGCTGGGGAGGGAGTCAGGGTGTGCACTGATAGGGTAAGGGGTAATGGTTTTAAACTGAAAGAGGGTAGGTTTATCTTAGATGTAAGGAAGAAATTCTTTACTATGAGGGTGGAAAGGCACTGGAACAGGTTACGGATGCCCTGGAGGTGTTCAAGACCAGGTTAGATGAGGCCCTGAGCAACCTGGTCTAGTGGGAGGTGTCCTTGCCCGTAACAAGGGGGTTAGAACTGGGTGATCTTTAAGGTCCCTTCCAACCCAAACCATTCTGTGATTCTATCAGGACACACAGACCAGCATGGTCTCTAAAGGACTCTCAGTTCTGAATTTGCCTAATAAAGCCTCAACACTTCCCTTTTATCAAGGACACTGATACCATTCTCAGATTTGTTCCTCCAACTATCGTTTACTTGTCCAGATTAAACTTTAGATTAATCTTAAACTAAATCCAGGTTTAAATACTGAAAAAAAGAAAAAAAAAAAAAAGAAAAAAAAAGGTGTGTGTGTTTGTTTTCATTTTCCATTAGACATTTTTAGTCACGGCAACTAAGATTTCAAGAAGATACCCTACACTGCGCAAATCAGTCTAGGCCAAAGTAACACCAACTGTAAACCTACTTTACAAAAGTGAAACATTTCTGTTGCAGGTAAGAAAGGAGGACTAGAGGAACATTTATGCTATTAGCCTCCCCAAAGATGCGGCAGTGACAAAATGATTCCCTTCCATTACCAGCAGTAACTGCTCGTGAGCTTCCAGGCCAACAGAGTAGGAGTACAAAGGTATCCTGACACTAGAACTAACTTGCCTAAAAATGTTTTCAATGGCAATACCAAAGCTGCTGTTCCTTTCAGTTTTGCAATAGTGCTTGAAAAATGTATGAGCAGAAGCACAAGCAGGGTACTTTCTTGCCTCTGGAATTCAATTCCAGCCCTTATTTGCTGTTTACATTTCCAGACTACAATGGGAGCCCCAAAACAAGTTTTTTAGAGTTTCCTCTTGCCCAAAACAGGAGCAGACTCATTACCAGCATAAGTTTCTAAGGTTTCTAAACTGACAGTTATGACCTTTTTCAAGACAGATAAATTGGTGGTAGCATTTTGCAATTGTTTGTGTATTTCTGGTGCTTTTAATGGCATAAAACCATTAGAGAGTGTCCAAAGGTGAGCTATAAAGATGGTGAAGGGTTATGAGGGGAAGATGTATGAGGAGCAGCTGGAATCACTTGTTGTATTCAGCCCAGAGCAGAGGAGAATGAGAGGAGGCCTCATGGCAGCCTGCAGCTCCCTCACGAGGGGAGCGGAGGGGCAGGCGCTGAGCTCTGCTCTCTGGGGGCAGCAACAGGACCCGAGGGAACAGCATGGAGCTGGGACAGGGGAGGGTCAGGCTGGGTGTTAGGGAAAGGTTCTGCACCCATAGGGTGGTCAGGCACTGGGACAGGCTCCCCAGGGCAGTGGTCATGGCACTCAGCCTGCTGGAGTTCAAGAAGCATTTGGACAATGCTCTCGGACATGTCATCACCCATTGATTTTTGGGTGGCCCTTTTGGGGATCAGCGAGTTGGACTCAGTGATCCTTCCAGATCCCTTCCAACTTAGGATATTCTATGATTCTATTCTGTGAGAGATTATCCAAAATTCAATCTACAAAATTACAAGCTTTTTGAGCTTTTCTGTCAAATTGTGGGTGAATGGTAAGTCATGGGGAATCTAAACAATTTTTTTTGTTGTTTGTTGTTTGTTTTTTTTTTTTGCTTTTATTAGTATTTTTACTACTGTAGTGGGGTTGTGGGGTTTTTGTTTATTTCGGGGGATCTTTTTTTTTTTTTTTTTAAATAATCCTGTTCCCAAAGTACTCTTACTTCAATCTTTCAGCATTACCATACAACTTTTTAGCTGACTGGCTTTACAGTATTCACATGTGATACGCAGGTCAAATCAAAATGGAATAAAACCCCAAATGGATTAGTTATCTCAATTTAAATTTATTTTAACTTTATTGATAATTTTGCACTAGGGAGACTTGAATCTTATGGTTAAAACACACTTGAAACCAATTAGGAACCATATGACCGCATTCTAGCATAAAGAACAAAAGCAATTGACAGTTCCAAGATTAAGCTACAACCACTCAGTTTAAAACAGAAATATTTTTACCTTATTTTTTAAAGGTTGTGTATATCTTAAAAAAAAAAAAGAAGTGTAATATGGGGAACGACACAATGCTTCTTAAAACATAGTGATACCCAGGGACTCTCACTCTCTCTTTAATGATCCACTGCTCTCATTCAGCTGTCTTTCTTTTTTCAAATCTTTACATATGTGACAGCTCTCAAAAGTAGACCATAGACCATCTGGCATTTTCAGAGGTGTAACTTGTGCAAATTCAGCTCTACTGGGAACACAATGCTATCTTCTGCCTGCGTTATAAAAGATACAATAGAATGTAGAACTTATGAGTTGTTTTGAATTATTCATTTTTTGCCTGTATATTCAAGAAATTTTACAAACTCTGCATTTTGTACTACATAATCACATGCGTTAAAGGTACAAAGAAACTTTTTGACACCTCTTTTCTACAGAAAGATGGCATTTTGTTTGATATGTGAACATTCAGCGCCTGTTATATCATTCTAAACAGGCCGTGTGCTGCTACAAAAGATCCCATTTTGCACTCTATGTATGAGCAAAAATTTTATTCTTGATATTCAGTAACTAATGCAATACACATCAAAATTTCAAATATGAGTTGTATGAACATTCAGCATCTTCAAATCAGTATGGCATTGGTCACTTACTGTATGTCAAAGATTTTTAAAGAAATAAAAAATCATTCCTCACACAACACAGAAATATTGTCAGTTTAAACATCCAGAATGAATAGTTTCAAATGTCCTAAGAAATACTGTGCTTTTTAGGTTAATATGTTTTTAATCTTTAGCAAAACCAGTACATTTAAGTCAATATTTTATACAGTACTAACACTAGTGGATTTTCAATAAGAATGATAAATATTGGATTAATGGTTCAATAGATTGAATCTTTTTTGATAGAAAACTAGCAGATAATGTAGCTAGTAATAACTATACATGAATCTGCTGCCTGTGGAAAAGCAATAAAAAGGCAATATATTGCTATAGCATATAATCTATTAGCATGTTTCACTGCTTCCTTGTCATTGGTTTCCTTGCAAAGTGGGCCTTAATACAATAACTTCTGCTGTTATTTAACTGGCTTTACATAATAATTTAATTGTAATGTTACTATCTGGTGAATAAATATTCAAGTACTAAGCACTTGCTATGATTTTGATAGTTTTGGATGAAGTAACTATGCACATTCTCATTTGGACTGTAAAATCCAAAGCACATATATATACACACTGACAATACACGGTTTACACCTCTAGAAAATAACAGCTATTCTTATGAGAAAAGTCCTGATGTATGCATTTAACAGAAAAATGTATGTAAACACAGGGAAATACTCAACAAAAAGAGGACAGTTTAAGCTATCATTAGGGATTTAAAATACAACACAAAAACAAACACAGAATACAGGCTCCTCAGAGTCAAAGTGAATCAAAAGAAAACATCAGGAGGGAGAGAAAAATTGAGACAGCTAATTAGTACCCTAATCACATCAAAAGCAATTCCAAGGCACCTGATACAGATGCCTATGGAGTTTGATAGTCTGGCCAACATCACCGATGGCTGGGGAGGGCGAATAAATAAATAAATAAATAAAACCTTTCCACTTATAGCCTGGATCATCTGACTACATACCTGGAGAGGTAAGAGCACTGTTTTTCTTAGTTTATGACACATTAGTTCATGACATCAGATCAGGCCATAGAAACAATATTTTTGCAGGTGGACTAGGGTGGAATAAAAATGCAAAACTGGTGGGTGTAAAAAAATATAACCTTTGACATTTTCACATATTGAGAAAATACAGAATAGTATTTCAGTTCAGAATATGCTTGACAATTCTCTGCCTCCCAAAAAAGTTGCAAAAACAATAAGTGGATGAACTTTTTTTTTTTTAGGAAATATAGGGGTCCTGCTTTGGTCCGTTAATGTTGAAAGCCAAGATCTACATGCTAATTTGAGCTTGGGAAATTGTTTGATCTCAGCGGTAGCTGCTTCTACTCACTCTGCATGGATCACGCTGAAGAGACCACATACAAGGAAGGTAAGAATCAGGCCTCTGTTTCTTATCAGTACTTCTTCATAACACAAACCCAGGCTTGAGGGGGAAAATAAAGCAAATGACAGATAGTCATGGATTTTATAGTAAAACTAGGAGCTACTTGTATTCTAGAGTAAAATTAAGGTGATTCCACATTGCTTCTGGAAAAGACATAAATTCCTAAGATATAAAAGGCAACAGTTCAAACTGACTAGCAAAAAATCTTACCTTTTCAAAAATATTACAAATTGTATGCATTTATATGCTCAATAAGCATAAAATTTCAGTGAAGCTGGAAGAACTCAAATATCTCAATCTCTCTTCCTCATCACATTTTAACTAAAATCCTGACTAGTCTCTATGCAGATCTTCAAACTACATCAATAGTTTCCTCTGCCTAGCTATCCAGAATATTAACAATCAGATTACAAGATGTACCTCTGAGTCAACCTGTGAAGTGGCTTTTGTCAGCAATTATTTTTGAATATTTTCTAGGACATAAATAGCATATACTGCAGCTTCCATATCATAGAAAGCATACATTAACTAAATAACAAGGTACCATCAAGGTACAATCTATCTTTTAAAATCAATTTTTTACACTGAATTTTTTATACCATGCTGACTTTACAAGGAAAACAAAGTTCCAACTAACAGCATCAACTACCTTTTAAGAATTGCTTCTTGTAAGACATGGGGACATCTTCAAATGAATACAATAAATTATTATGAAACAGGATGTTCTTTGTAAAGAAAATACTGTAGTAAAATTGCTGAGTTTTACAAGACCCACACTGAGAACACTTTGTTAAAGTATGTCTGAGAACACATCCAGAGAGCACCAGGTATAACAGCAACAGGGCTGTAGGGGGACAAAGGGAAAAGACATTTTAGCTTGTCAGCTCTCAGTCCATGAAGGGCTGACAAGAATGGCAAATACGTGTGCATGTGTGTTTATGGGTTGAGAAGGCGACACAAGTGCACAAGAAGGTGCCAAGTGTACTCTTAAATCTGTGCAAAGACACCTGCAGTGCTTTCCTCTGGAAGCTCTGCGGGACCTTACACATTGTTTGAAGGGTTGCAGAAATTGTTTAAAGATGTCTTTGACATACCCCAAAAGCAGCATTTAACACAGGGAAGCATGAAAAAGGCTGGTAGCCAGAGGTTTACAAAGTTGATAGGCATTCCCACTGAACATGTGGAGTGAATTTCTGTATTTACAAATCCTCTTCCCTGAAGTGTTTTTGGTTTTTCTTTTTTCTTTTTTCTTTTTTTTTTTTTTAAATAACAGCAACAGCAAATTTTTTTTTATCATTGCTGGATTGAGTGAGGCCTTAACTCTTTTCAGTTACCTGTCTTTTAACAGTTATCTCAAAATACAAATATCTTTTTGTCTTCTAATTACCATTAGAAAATTCTCCTTCTTTATCATACACAAATCTTGCCATCATTAGCAGTAGTTTTGTGAGACTGAAAATATTGGCATCTATGATAAACTTTGCAAATGATATGTAAACTTTGCAAATGATATGTAAATTCTTTCTAGAACACAACATAGTTAGAAATAAAAATGATTCACATAACGTGGTGGTTGATAATCTACATCTACATAAAGTGGAATACAGTTCTTAACACAGAATACAGTTTTTCACTTCTTGAGAACAAACAACTGTAGAAATACTTACAGTAGCAACTGTCATTGCACAGACGTGTAATGCCAGATTAATTTATGATCAACATTCCAGAATTCCACGTGCATGTTGTTGGTCATTTACACATTAATCAATGACTTCTGAAGGTGATTTTTTTTGTATTTAGGGTGAAATGCTTAGTTATTTCTTCCTATGTTTTCCACATAGCATACTTATTAAGAGAAATTGTGATCTACTTTTTTTTTTGTAGTTCTTGTTGTTAAATTTTGCTTTTTAATGCACAGTGATTTGTAGATATTGGATATGAAAACAAAATAATGCACAAATTAAGAATCAGAGAATTAGGCTTGTTAATTTCTGAAGTGGTGAAAGTGATCTATTCCTAGACCATTAATAATCGGTCATTTAATAGATGTGGAAACAGTCCCCAGAACTGTAAAAGATACAAAGGGGTACAAAAACAACACAATTACATCTCACTGAGGAACAGCATGGCTTGCTTCTGAAGCTCTAATTTTAAAAGGAAGGGTAATTAACCAGTACATGCAAAAAAGTAATCCAAGCTGTTGGCATGACAATTACAGCACTTATGCAATCAGTACATATTACAACATATGGTTATACCACTGCATAAAGACACACTGGAGTCCCATGAAACTAATACATTAAATCAATCATTTGGAAGATTTTCGATGCCTCTCACCATTGTGTTACTTGTTCCCAAATCAAATAAACTTCAAAGAGAAGCTACAAATAACAGGATATCTCTTGCTGGGTATTGCCTCATAAGCGACACAACAGGATATACCGGCTAGGAGAGATAACCTCAGTGTCATTAACAGCCACAACCTGTGCAAGTGCACAAACAGGTCCTCTTGGCTCCACCATCTTCTGCTCCCTTCCTCAAAAGCCCAACAACAATGGGCTAGTCACTGTTGCACTGTAGCAGAAACCATGAAATGGTGAGGCAAATAGCAGTCCTGGCTTCTCAGCCTAGCCCATTCAGCACTCACCTTTGAGTGAGAAAACAGCCAAAGGTCAGATTTATTCACTACTGATCCTATATACAGGGTTATAGGATGATGAGATTTCAGTATTCTTTAAAACTCAAACAAATACATACAGAAACTGGCTGTACTTTTTTTGTTTGTTTTGTTTGTTTGTTTTTAAAAAGGGCATAAAGGCAAATGCTTGAAATTTATTCCCTTAACATTCACTGTTCCATTGATTTCAAGTCCTCCACATCTCTGAATTTCTGCAGACAGAATTTCTGAAGATTCCAAAGTGCTCCAACTCAGATATCAGTCTGCCCCCCTGCTCTTATCGCTTTGTCTTTCATCATCCCTATAATTCTAAGCATTGCACAATGCTGCTATTAACAAAACCAACAACATGCAGAAAGAAAGAAATAGGAGTAAAAACAGCAGGACAGCAACAAAGAATGGAGTGTGTAAAAAGGCAGTGGGGAGAAAAAAAAAAAGAAAATTGGTACAAAAATAGAAATACATAAATTGATACCTGAGTTTCTGAACCTTTGCTGCATTCATTTTCTCTCTGCTATTCTTTCTAGCAATCCAGAGTTGATGCTAGGTTTGGCATCAGCTATCAAGTACCAGAAAACCAAAGGAAGAAAAGGGTAAAGCACAGCTGCAAGGAAAATGGAATAGGAGAAGCAAATGGGTACTAACCACAAGGAACAGGCTAAGACTTGGGTTTTTACATTATTAAAACAATAGTAGGGCAAAAACATCAAAAGAAAAAAGAGTAGATAGCAACCACCCACAAGACGACAGCACTGGAGGGGAAGGAGATAGAGAAGGGAAAAATATACAGTGAGCTGAGACACTTCAGTTTGCGAGCGCAGAAAAGCAATAGGGAAGGAAAAAAAATCATAAGTAAAATCTACGACAGCTGAAGCATTTGCTACAAATTTTACAAGTAAGGAAATAATTAAATGATAATCCACTCATTGTTAAGCAATTAAATTAAATGAAGATAAACATGTTGTATTTGCACAGTAATCTAGAGTTGAAGCAACAGCTTCCCTTCTGCTCAAGGTCAGAAAGGCTTGAGGAGCCCGGGCCAAAAGTCAGCCACATTCAGCAACAGTGGAATGATGGAAAATGGAAATTCTGTGTCAGAAAGCAGGGATTAGACATGAGGTCCACAACAATGCCTAGGTTGTCATTACTGCAGATTCCTACAGAGTGGGTGATTAATACAATGACTGTCAGTGGGACAAAAAAGGAGAAACACAGCAGAGTGCAGCAGATATCCACCTACCAAAATAAGTAAATAAATAAATAAGAGAGTAGATAGAGAAGCAATAGGTATCTACACAGACATTAAAGACACTGAGAGGGGTCTCTTCTGCTACTGACGTCCTCTGGCTATGGGCATTCCCTCTCAGTGAGCAGGGCCTAGGAGATGGGCACAGGACCCCTTCACCCATCCCACCTGGCTGCTGTGCCCGTGGGTGGGATTGGCAGGGCCATGGAGTACAGGCAGCCCTCCATCTCTGCAGCCCTCCTTTGCCCCACAGACAACCTGACTTTATTTTACACCGACACAGCTAAAACAGCAGTTTCATATGCTGACAGGAAAGGCAATGTAAAAATTTATAATCTGAGAGATTTGTGTGATCAGTTCAAAGCTGAATGTGCTTAACATGTAATCATTGCCACCAATACTTAGCACAAAGGAAAATGTGGTTTTTATTATTATTATTATTATTTACTCCGTATTAATTATATTCTACCAAAACATTCTAGGAAGTTCTCTTTCTGACTCAGCTGGACAATACTCACTCATCCTGGCCAAGCTTTTATATATGATATCTATTATATGAATTCAAGAAGAAAAAAAGAAAAAAAAAAAAGCTACATGCATTTTTGCCTTCTGCTCATGCTCACATCCCTTACTGAAGTGCAAGAGTCAGACTGCTGACTGTCTGGTGAAGACTGAACTTCCTGTAAAAATGGTGTGCTTAGTTTCCTGAAAGGAAGCAAAGCATAAGCTGCTCAAACAATGCACAAGAAAATTCTGATATCTGAGCCACACAGTTACAAATCTGTGCTGCTAGAAAAATACAGTGTCATATCAGTGACCAGCAGAAACAAGCACAAAAAATATAAGAAACAATCGCATTAGGGCAAAGGAGAAAGTAACAGATCATTTGAAGGAATAAGTAAATTGTCTTAATGGGATGAAATTACCCATACAACTTTTTTCTTTCACATTCTAAAATTCTGATTCTCCTCTCCTTTCAGGAAAACAGATATAAATCTTCATGAAATTATTATGCTCAAACCATTTCAATATAGTAGAGGCCAGTAGCAGTTGCAAGTCCTTCTACTGCAAAATTGATTGGATAGCAGTAGAATATTGCTTTTTATCTCTAACATACAGAAAGGGAGTTTTCTTATTTCAACGTGTTCAAAACCATTCAGCATATATGTGGAATAATTTTCATTCTCTTTTAAAAACATTAATAATACTTCTTCTTTCAACTTATAAAACTACATAATTTGACCCACTGAAGTTTATTTAGTTTACGTACTGTTTACCTACTCCTATAGCATTTAAATTTGAACGTTTCTTGCAACAAGGATCTTTTTCAAAAAAAAAAAATTTGTTTTGTCTCTTATTTAGAAGACATATTTTCCTATATTTTTGGGGGAAAAAAATCTTCAGTATACTAATCACAATTATTATTTTTTAAACGGAGTACAGATACAGCTATGTGTGCTATGTCAATGTTACTCACTATACTGAAAAATAATTGCTGTTACATTTAAAAAACTCTTGGTTATAAGGTTTTGCAAATAAACTGAAGGGTTTCATAGGAAAGAAACAGCATGTTAAGTAAAAGCATAACAATTTACATCTGTGTTCATATTTTTTGTCCTTTCACAATTCAAGAGCTTTAGTAAGTCACAGCTGAAGCAGGAACCCTCTCTTGTCCCCAAAGATCACAAGTACAGAGGCAACCCTCATCTCGCAGCAAAGACAGCAACTACATCACATGCAAACAACCTTCCTTTGCTGCTTATAAAAGCCTTCAGCTCCACAAAAGCATTCATGTCATCATCAGCAACAGCAGCTCAAGCAGGCTAGCGATCAGCAAACCAAACTGCAGCCTCTGTTCCTTTGTGCCGTGCAGCTGTTTCGTACTGAGGAAACATCTCAGCCTCCCTTCTTGCATTTCTTGGCCCCTAGCAGGAAAGCTCTTAGGAAACCATTCAAGTAACTGCCAAAAGGACACAACTGCAGAGTTTTTGACACATCCTTACCCACTCTACTTAAGTTTGGTGCCATCTGCCATTTTATTTGCACTGTTGCCACAGCTCTGCCACTTGGAATTAATTCCAGCACCCTTTTCTTTATTGTGCCTTCAGCATAACTAGTTACATTTTATTGTGCCTATTCTTAGGTTGAGGAAATTGACAACACACGATAGGAACATCTCCCTACCACCTTACGCTTAATTAGTGTCCTGTTATTTAGACAGAATTCCTGGTTTTATTTTCAGTGCAGTACTGCTAACCTAAATTACACAAAAACTAGTAATCATTTCATTTTAAATATGTCCTTGCTATTGGCATTCTTAACTTTGAGTCTTTAACTTTCAGCTTCTGTCAGAAACTGCAAAGACTATGGCTCGGTTTATTTGTTTATTTCATGAAAATTTAAATCTCATGTAATAACATGACTCCAGAAGCTGAGATTTTCATAGCCTGTTGTTATATTTAACAACTGGTCTTTTTCCTGAATGCACCATACCTTTTCATAAATTTTAATCTACTGTTCACTCTTCAACAGTCAAAACACTGATTCTAATAAGAAGGTTCATTGCTACTTATGAAATAGGTTAAATGTTGATGTTAACACCCTAAAGTTGAAGTGAACAGGCCTTTATACCTAAGCACTTCAAAAAAAATTCCAGCCACCCTCTAACCACAACCCTCCTGACATTGCTTACCATCATGTTATTGTAATAGAGAAAGAACTAGGGAAACATGAAAAAGGATTGTTAAAAAAATAAAAATAAAATGCGTGGAGGGGTAGAGAAAGCGATGCAAACATAAAAGAGAAAAATGCCCTAGAGACAATAACTACAGTAGGAATGGGTCAGTCTTTTCTTTATCTTTTTAATTTATAAAATTAATACGGAAAAGAGGGCACTGAGCACAGTTTATTCAGAATGCAAACAAGCCTTCAATGCTCCTCCAACTTTGTCTCCACCATGATAGCCTCCACATCTCTTTCTACTATATCAAGAATCCATATCCTTTACTTTCTTCCAAAAATACCATAATTTCTAAAGAAAGGGTTTTTATGACCAAAACCTTGAATTGTCATTCCTTTATAGTCACTGAGAAGTAGATTTTTAATTCTGCATTTAAGTTTTGAGAGCAATATAGATCCTTGCCTGTACAAGGGCTAAACAAACAAGCCATCTTTCCTTTCCATAAGGACTTGTTCCACTAATATCTGACAAAATATCGATAATGTGGGCTAAAGTTCTTGCCCTATTCCAGCTATCTCAGCAGAATCCCTGGTGTGGATGTAGCCATGTTAACAATAGAAAGTTTTTGCCAGGTTTTTTGCTGTTGTTCAAGAAGTGAGCATAACACAGCAAATGAGGTTTCTCCATTACACTGTTTTTCTCAAAAAGGTGTAGGAGCAGATGCCTTGTAACACGCAAATGGTCCAAAACAAACTGTGTTTTATTTAAAATTGATATTGAATTTATCAATTAAATTATTGGGAAAAGATTCCTCAGGCAGAATACTACCCTACAGATGGGAATCAGAAAATCATGTGGATGCAGAAGTAGCTGAAATAACAGTCAAAAGAAAGGAACAGGAGAAGAGAGAAAAAAATAGGTAACTGCTAATAAGATTTCTCCTTTAAGTCTGTGTTGTGTGTTGCTTTTTTCCCTTCCATATCTTTTAAAAGTTAAACAGTGTCTTGTTTGTTGTAAATATTAAGCTCACACTGGATTCAAGTTTCCAAGTCTTAATTCAGCACAAAACAGTTTACAAAACAGCTACGATGAAAACTCTTACAAAACATGGGGAAGATTTTTGACTACTTCAGATGCACAAAGGTACACTGAGAGACACTTTCTAGAGTGATTAGTACATAGTCCCATTGAAAGGTCTATTAACATATAAAAATATTTCTCTATACTTGATTTAACGATATAAATACAGTAGTGACTATTATCATTAAAAAGCATATACTAAAAATAATATATATTTAGGTAGGAAAATATATATATTTATAAGGTCAAAGTTACAAAGCAAATAGCTAGGAAATACTAAATTGTTAAATGAGCTGGTATAATTCAATAAAATTGCATATATAAAAACTACATGTGCATTACACAAACTTAGCTCTGTATCCTGTCTTACCACCCAAAAACTTTTTTATATCACCCTTATGAAAAACTCAATTTGATCACTCAGACAAACGTTCCCAGCCAGGCTGATCCCAAATCTTCTCACCAAAACTTAACATTTTCCTTTACTTTGTAATTCACGCAAAATAAGTATTATTCACTAATCTATAGAGACCTAAAAGGCATTCCTTGATCTCCGGATCTCCATGGTCAATTCTGGTCAATATAAAATGCCTTCATTGCTTTTCTGTTAAAATGTGCATTTTATTTTAACTTTCATCTTACAGAATAGCAGTTAAAATAAACATCTCTCCTAATAAAGAGGGGAGATGGGAAAAGGTACATGCCATCTAACTGGCTTAGAGATTTCACTCTTGAAGATATATTTTGTAGCTACCCAGACTTGAAGACAGACTTACTCCTGCTCCGCTAAGGAATGAGTAAACAGCATGTACTGTCTCCCTGGGGCAAAAACTTGCCCTGAAGGTCAAAACTGACTCACAGGACACATATTTTACAGGTTTGCCTAACAGTTTGCTCTACTTGACTTGTCTCAAAAGCAAACTTCATAACATTTTATGCAAACATTATACAACCATAAGTCTGAAACATAAATCAATAATATTCACTTAAACTTGAGGAACCTCTGCACCAGGAAATAGTTTCTTATTTGAAATTCTGCTCTAATTAATATTAGCATTGTTAAATCTTACAATTATCTCTAAACAAGTGTCATAATATTTATAGCTTTAGATTAAAGCAAAAATGTGATAACTAAAATTCTGCACAGAATTTGAGGGAGGCAGGTTTTAAAGCAAAATTTGTGTCTCATTTTCATGGGCCCAGACGAATAGCTTCACATTTGAAAACTCTTATGTTAGAATGCTGTTGTTTGGTATTCGATGGTCACAAATTTCAAGAGCTGTCTCCATACAAAACCATATTTCCTACTGTATATCTCATTTAAGAATTGTTAAGGTTCAGGTGGCAAATATTTCATCATTCTCTTAAACCAAGCCTCAATATTTCTGGAAGTCTACCTCACCAGTATAATGAGTTAACAAAACCGATATTAGAAAAAGACTGAGTGACCACAGCTGTTTGACATTTGAATGTTTTTCAAAGAGATCCTTTGGGTCTGGGTCATGATTTCTTTTTTGTTAAAAAATAAAAGGGCAGGGGAAACAGAAAACCACCACCACCACAACAGCACACAAATAGGCCATAAGCCCTTGTTTTTCCTTATCCTTTAGAAAAATACCTTCAGGGAAAGGGTACTTGTGGGTACTTTTGCACTGCAGATATTACCAGAATGCAGAATAAGTAATATTCAGACCTTTCTTTCCTCTGGATAGATATAAAGAAGAAAAATATTTCATCATAATTACTTATGGCCTTCTGATGTGGCCATAAGCCCCTCCTCATTTTTCCCTTTTATATCAGTAAATGCAGAATTCAAAAGATTAAAAATTAGTTTGGAGCTCTACATTTTGAAGAATTAATTTCAGAATTTTGATGTACACACAATATGCACTACTACTTTTAAGCTATATAAAATCAAGTGTTCCACAAATGATAGCAAAAATGGAAGAAAACATTAAAAAGACAAAAACTAACAGAATTTTTGCCATGGTTTACATACAAGATATTATTTTTTGCCAGCAAACAGGTTCCTAAAAGTACAACTTGTATGACGATACTTTCATGTACTTTGTAATTTGGTGTTTTCTTTGCTAAAACTGGTTAGCTGAACACTGTTATTACTGAAAATAACAGACTGAAACCACACTGACTCATTCTTTTTGTAGTATAATATTTCATGCAGAACCCACTCAGAGTTTTATTACTCTTCCTCTTTAAGGAACCACTACAAATATATTGTACTTTTTCCCTATATGAGGAACTAATCAGGAAAAGAATATGTATTCTTTCCCATCTGGCATAACAGCACATTAATTCTGAGACAGTACCAATATAACAAAGCAAAATATTCTGAAATTAAGATACAATTTACTGCAGGCTCAAACACAGCAAGCACAGTAATCTTTACATTACTTGAAGAATTTCACCTTTGTCTGGTACTGATGATTACTGCCATCCAAGCCTTCCCAGCCTCAGACCATATATTCAGATGATGTTTTGAGAGTCAGAAGGTAAAACAGAAAATGAAAAGCTCCAGGTAATTCTGGCTACTAGTGATATGCAGAATAAATGCATCTATCTCACGGTCATCTGGCACAGTTTAAAGTGCTCACTGAAGTTTAACTACTGTTCTGCAAATGGATCAACAAAAGCAAGTTTATTTCTCCACATGGAGTCACCACAGAGTATACAAATTCCTTACTTATCACAGTTCATCTCTAACTGCCTTGTTTCAAAAACATTCAACCTAGAGGTGCTGGGCAGAAGCTACACAGAAAACATTTGCATCCCACAGCACCTTTTTCATTTATAAGTAAGGGACTACTAAAGCTGCATCAGCAACACTCAGGTCATTCCGTAGATGACTTAGGAAAACACTGAAGGCCCGGTCTTAAATTCTGAAGACTGTAATTGTGAAGATACAGCTATCTGTGAAAACGTCTCTCTGACCAGGACAGAATTAAATGAAAATTAAACAAAAATGCTATGGTTGTGCAACAATGAGGTCTGAAATTTCCCGGAAGCAAAATTTTCTCAGCTGAGACATCATCCCAGAAATTCTTAGTGGAAATCAAAACAGCAAGAAAATGGATAAACCTTCAGCAAGAAACGTCCAGGTAGAGACAGGGAAGAGGATGTCATCGTTATCCATTAAAAAAGTCTCAGGAAAATCTAAAGAACACCAGCTGAATCATCAAGTCTCAAGTGAACAGTACTGATCATAAGATCCAGCTGCATGTGTGTGCACCATCTGCAAACCCTGATTTATTTGGAATGCTGAAAATTGTTGCTCTCTTGGTATTCTAACACTAGTTGCTTATGATTTCTTATTTGTATTTCTCAGCCTATTGCAAGAACAGTAATACTTACTCTCCTACTCAGCCACAACAGCTACATCTTTAAAGTAAAGCAAATCTAAGTGTCCTGCACAGGCCCTCTTACTTCTGCTGCACGACAAAATGGCCTGCCTCTAAGTGAACTAAATTCCAAAGGTTTGTTAAAGAGTGTAATTTTCACTAGCACCTTCATAAGATGCTTTATCTTGACTGGCATGAGTACCCCACATATGCTGTACAACTTAGTAGGTAGCTTTCTTCCGGTTTATATCATCAAAGTTGTATTTCACTATTTTGTGGCTGAAAACTATTATAGGAAATCACATTGTACCTTCTGTGTGTACTAAAGGTAACAGTTGATGCAAAGCATTTTACTTACTTATTTTTAAAGTTTTTTTGTTGTTGTTTTGGTTTGGTTTTGTTTTTTTCTAAAATGCATGTTTTGTTTGCCATCTTCCCAACCTGTTGTAAGAAGTTAAAAAACACATCAGGATAATCCATATGTGTGAGCGGAATTTTCTGAGGAATTTTGGAACAGAAATAGTAAGAGATCTGCCAGGCCAGGGGGGAGAAAGAAAAGTGACACAGGATAGTTGTCTGCTGGAGAAAGGATTAGAGCATCACTCTGGGAAAGGAGCTTGTAGGGAGGTGCTTCACACCGCCATTCCTTCTATGGGCCAGATTTCTCAAAGACTTGTCTTTTTTAAAGAAGAATCTAAATATCAAATACTTCATTCCTGTATTTCAGTGTTTAAGTACTGAACTGATTAAAGTTTGGTTCATCCATAGGCCCCCATGTTTTTCACAACCAGATGGAATGAATACCTGCATATACTGGGAACATTATGCAAACCCTTCAGACTCAGCAAGATATTCTGAATAATTTCCATTAATCTATTTTACAAAATTTCTATATTCACACACTCAGTTACACTGGAAGATGACTGTACGTGTCATGCTTTCTAACTTTTAAAAGAACCATTTAAGTTATCTCAAAAACTGGCACTATTTTCTAGACAGAATGAACACAGTCATCTGAAATCACAGTAACTGTAACATGACTATGCACTGTAAATTATCCAAGAAAAGGTACTTTGGAACATTATCATATAGAAAGAACAGCTCTAATGACAAAAAACAAAAAGCACGAGAATATGCAAAATTGTTTAATCCCCGCAGAGCTGAACGAAGAATCTCTTTCTCTCAAGACCCACTTTTATTGGGAGGCTGTTTCATGGAGGAGAAAGAGGCAATTGAAGCTACGAAATGATGGATAGCAATGACCTTTCTATCTGTAAAACATGGGCATATTTTAGGTATTTAATCTTGAGAATTGGATTATTATTAATCAATTATTCATGACAATTTGAATCTATGGTAGATGTTTTTTGTTTTCTTAAATATCACATAGCTAAGGTCCATCTTGAGAACCAGAAAGGAAATTAAATCCTCACAAGCAAATAGCGTTGGCACTGGCATTTTCTTCCCTCCTAAACATTCCTTCCCCCACATAACAGGGCATATTGACAATTACCTAGTACTCTCTGTAGAACTTTTGCCTAAATATTCTGAAATCCAACTTTAGAGTTGGGAGGGAGAGGCGGGGGGAGTTGCTTGTTTGACTTTCTAATAAAGGAAAAGATAAGCTTTCCCAAAGAACAAAGCAGGGCATTGTGGTAATGCAGAGCAGCAAAAACTATGATGGCTGCATTCCTATGGCCACAGATTATTCTGCTGTATGGTTTAACATTCACTTTTTCTCATTTGCCAAAGGTAAGTGATACCACAAGCAGAATGTCTCCATTAAAGGCCACCAGATCATACAATGAAAATAAGCAGAAGGTGTTTGCAGATATTTAAAATGCATTGCTGAAGAAGAAGGAAAAGCAGATGGAGCTATTAATGCTAAACTCTTTTTAAAAGCAGAACCTCTATATCCTTAAATAAAATGCAAGCTACGTGTGCTTCTCTGAAGGGTAAGGAATAGATCTTAGCACTGCCTTTAAGAATACCTCAGATTAAAAATCTAAAATTTTTCCAGTTTGGGGAACTACAATGGAAAGGAGACTCTCCCTTACTGCAACTGTAAAATTGAAGGATCTGGATAGCAATGGTCACCTTCTCAAGAGTAAAATCAAATTAATGCACCTAAAAATAATTTAGCAGCTCTACCTGTTCACAAATACTCTTATTAAATATATATATATACACACACCTTATTTCCAGTTTAATTGAACTTCCAGACATTAGATCTATTTCTTCCTCTGTGTGCTACTCAGATTTCTCTTCTTTGTGGCATCATGCTTCTTAGGGACTAAGCAAACCATTCCTTACACTCCTTGCTAACACTGAACAGATTGAACTCCAGGAGTTTTTCCACAATAAGGCATGTTTTCAACTACTCTAATCATTCCTGAGATATTTGTGGTTCTCCACTGACCCTTCTCCAACAGAACACAGTATTCCAGTAACAGTTATGAAAAGCATTAACAATCAATACAGAAAGTCAACATAAACATTTCCTTCTTATTTAGCTCTCCCTTGTTTACATGTCAGTATACAGTAGCCTTTTGAAGCCCAGGGTTGCACTGGAAGTTAATATTCATCTGTCACAATTCACAAGCTCTTTTCAAAACTGACTAATTCCTTGGTTAATTAAATTCTTAACTCTTTCCCAAGATTAGCCATTTACCCAGGATATTATGAAAGTTTTCATTCTAGGGAGAGGGGTGCTCCAAAGGAGGTTGGGGAATAGGTAACTTGGGGGAAATCTCATAATCTAGAAAGCGTTTTAAAAGTGGCTTGAGAAAGGGACTGCAAGATAAAGGTGAAATGGAAGTGTCTTAGTGTGGAAAATGGGTGCAGCATTTTAGTTTATTGATGTTGCCTGGTAAAATGAGTTTATAAGTGCAAATAAGAAATCATACATAGTGAAGTCATTACAGAGTCTCTAACACTGGACTTCGTTGTTGGTGTGCCAGTAAAACTGACTGATTAATCTACTTCCATATAACAGCAGGGTAAAACAGCTGCAAAAAAGAAAAACCTTGGAAATTAAATGCTGGAAACATTTATACAGTGAAAACTAACTAACACAAATGGATTATGTATCAGCTGTGGGGCTGGAAAACAATCTGTATGGGAAAAAAAGAAACTGGATCACTAGGATAGTGGTGAATAATTGTTAATACTTAGAAAACTAAAGTGTGTCCTGTCTAAAACAATTTAAAGAAACGGTTTTAAAATAGTTCTGAATAGTCAAAACATTATTTATTTCCAACCTCAAGCTTCTTTCAATATGCAATATTCCACAAAATTTAGTCTAGCAGGGTAATAGATTTGGTTGAATCACAGTCATTCTGATCTACAATACGAGTTATTTAAAATGAACTGCCTAAAAAATATTTGTGATAAACTTCTCTGTTCCACTTCTTCTATTATTCAAATTTTAGTAACTATGTAGATCAATTTGTAGAACTTACGAATACTACAAGAGGTACTTGTCAGTGAGCCAAACACTCTTCTTTAATTTTGACTATTTTGACTTCTCTACTCATAGCTATACCAAAAAAATAATAATAAAAAAAAAAGGGCAAGCAAAAAGGTTTTGTTCGGCCATTTTGTTTGGTGGTTAAACAAAAAATCATGAATTTGAAACAGAGAAAGAAATGCATAATAACAACTACTCAGTTGTATCATAATAAAGCCACTAGCGTACAAAATTCAATTATCAAAATTATCAACGCTAGGAGTTTTAGAGACTTCCAGCTTTTAGCTAAGCTTGCTTTCAACAAAGGTAAACTGCTACTGACTCCAGGAAGAGCACATTTATGCACAGGAGGGCCTAACATTCAACCTCTGAATTTTACCGTATCTCTACCCTTTTTCCTGTTACTTTTTCTTTTCTTAATTTATAGACAGAGAACCTTCCTGTCACAGAGACATATAGCTGCACATAACTGCCAAGTCACTTTACACTTCCTTCACTATCGGGATCTTGCAAAATCTGCTGCAATTCCTGCCATACATTGAAAAATTTACTTTTTCCTCTCCTACTTCCCCAGCCCAAGGGCTACAGTATGTTCTTGCAGTGAAGAGCTTAGAGGAACCACAACACCAATCATCCTTGGCCCTTTCTTCCATAGTTAAAACATGCTACTATGTTGCTACCAAATAAATCTGGTTTCCCACAGGTTTGGGAATAATGAAACCTCTAGGAGGGGGGAATTAGAACAAGACGACTCCAAAAGCAGCTGACTCCATACCCACGTCCTCAACAGAAGTACAAACCAATTGCTTGTCTACTAGGTCTAAAGTAATAATCTTTGGGGGTAAAGAAGACTCTCAAATCATGGAAGGCAATTCTTCTCCTTTATAGCCCATGAAGAATTATTTTAAAATTTTCAGATAAATATCTGACATGCTAAATTCAAGTTTTCCTATTAAGGATCTTGAAAACTATTCACTACATTAAGGATGCAAGTATTTACCAGGATTCATTATTTATATTCATTATTTAGGGGGAAAAAAAAAAAAAAGATTAACTAACATTTGAGTTTCTTTGCAAATCTTTACAGAAAGTTCAGGAGAACCTGATCAAGAATATCCAGCCTAAGAGCTGGAGTACAACTCAGCATTGAATCTATTCGCTTTTTGGATGCATCCTATGATTAGGGAAGAGTTTCTTCTGCTGCCCCTCCCTTGAACATCTAGTGTTTAAGTATTCACAGAATTTTAAATTAGCATTAGCTCTAGCAGTTAACAGAAATATTTTTGCCTCAGGAGAGTTCAATTGTGGATGATATTTTGGATGATCTTTTGGACAGCATGTGATCCTCAAGTGAGAAAACTGGGAATAATCCTACACACCTTTTTATGTTTTAAAGCATCTAAGACATAACACTAGGAATATGGGTTTGTAAAAGTCAACTTAAAAAAAAAGAAGTCCGTAGCACCATAGCACTTTAGGTCTGAAACCTTGTCTTACAGCATTCTTCTACTTTTGAGAGGACTAACTACTTTCAGATTCAAAGCTCTGTATAAAATTAAATCTGAACTGTCCTTAGCATATCTGGTAGAAACTTTCCACAGCATAGTTTACCACTGAAACGTATAACCTGAGAAATGTAAGGTGATGACATTGTGCACAGTTGCACAATGCAGCTCCTGTGCCTACTAAATGCACAGATATGAATGCATTATGAATAATAATAAATAACATTAAGGGTTAAAATGTAGATACCATAGAGGTCTACAATATACCACACTGCTCAAATCACACCTTTATTTCAAATTGTTATTTATAGATGCTGACAGAAGTCATTCCGGGAAATAAATTCCAAGACACGCATTATAGTTGCAACACAATTGCATTTGACACACATTTAAGGGAGTCAACAGGCAGTATCCCCTTACACTACTAAAGCAAGCCTAAATGGCAGCAATTTGTTCTGGAAATACTTACTTCTGATGAGGTCACCATCAGTGCAATTTCCCCAGACAGACTGCTCTTGTATCTCTGGCTGTATACTTTGGTTACTGGAAGGCTGTTTTATGTCTTTATCTCCTGCCGCAGGATTTTGTTGGTCAGTTTTTTCTAAGTCAAAAGAAATTTGAGGGTATTAGTTTCTTTGGTATTTTTACTCTTCGTGAGCAAATCTCATATCTGAAAGTTAAAAACTAGAGAACATAAAATATAACTTTTATTAGCATCTCATATATTGTCCCTAGAAATAATTCCTAATAAAGTCAATTTTCAGTTTGTTTTCCTTTGTAGATGAAATTGTTCTCTCTTTAAAAAAGTCTTTTAGTTATTGTTCTTTTAGTCATACAAAGTAATACTCAGCACCTTTTGTAAGAACAACTTACAATTGAATTTGTTTGTTTAGTTATTTTCCATGACATTTTCAGATAAAAATTTGAGTTTGTCACACATAAAACATATTTTGTCCGTAAGCATGTGCCTCTGGCATATAAAAGCCACAGAAATTCCACAGAAGTCTGTTTTCCATTATTTACAATTCAACATATGATTAAAGACAAATATTGTTCTAACGTCAACACTGATTAGTACAAAGATTTTAGTACAGCACAATTTTCTTGTCTTCATTAAACAACTACACTTTTAAAAACTATTCATGGAGTCAACTTTTAGCCTATGATGAAAGGAAAAATGATTTTCCCTCTCCAAGTGTATACAAGTTGCAGGGAAGTTTCCATGGTAAGGTTTTTTGAGGGATTCTTAACCTTATTTTACAAGATAGCAGATCTTGTTTTGATGAATTCTCCAGTAAACACATGCAGACCTGTATTTTCTCAAACCAAAGTAGGTGACAGCCTTCATTTTCGCTGTTGTTAATGTTCTGTTTATTTATTTATTTATTTTTACTGGCATTCAAGGAAACACTTCCAAATTACTTTGTTCATTATTCATAGTCATTTACTTGAGGGATGTGTAGAACACTAAATGTTTTCAGTTTGGAGTATTTTTTCAGAGTATTTATAATATGTAATATTTACAGTAAAACTAAAGTAAATGAACAACTGCTGAAAAGTCTGTTAGCTCTCTCTTTTTTTTTTTTTCAACCTTTAACATGTTTATAAACTACTTATCACAATGTAGTGATTTCATATCCTCTAGTAAAGCATCGGTTCCAGTCCTGAGACACAGAAAAATTGCTTACTGCTACAGCGACATTTTAAAGGTTTGTTTCTTTATGTAACCAACAGCAGTTTGAATTTAAATCCTAACTTTCTGCCTTTGTTATCCACCCTATTAAACTGAGCCATTGAACATCACTCAAAATAATATATGCCATATTGTATGTATGGTAGCATGTGCCTTCAAGCACTGCTGCTCCCCTTCTATTAATTTCCACCTCTAAAACATCTGACCCAGCTACCTATATGGTACTTATCTCTCTGCACTCCCTCACATCACTATTTCCTCAACAACTTGTCAATATTTCTTCAGGCTCATCCTGAGATGAACAGTTTCACTGGGATTGATGCAGAGTTACTTAAGTGATTGGAAAGATAGCCATAGACTTCAATGAATTTTGCATCTTGCCCTGTATGACTTAATCTCACCTAGATTCTCATCCTGTCCAAAACCAAAAAACAGCAAACAAAATACAGGTGGATTTTTTGTTTTTCCAAGCCCTTGGACAGACTTTAGTCACAAGTTATTTATCCCAAATATCCATCAGACACAAATATGACTGTATTGAAATATGATGATTTTGTCTGTGCAGTTAGGCATTAGGTTCAAATGTGTCTCAAAAGTGTTTGAAAAGTGCCCTGAAATAGGCTGAATGAAAATAAGTAGTATCCTGGAGAGAGCTAGTGTAAAAGAACTGCAAGCACTGTACAATCCGCTTTTCATACAGACTAAGCTCAAATGAGCTATTTTAAGAGATTTTGCTCTTAAACTACTTTACTGCAGTAACAACACTAAGATTACAATAATATCTACCCTGCGGTGGTAGTACAAAACTGGAGAGTTGTTGTATACAATTTTCTTGTATATGATACAACTTTGCAGAGCACTATTTGATGTTGTAAACAACAAATAAACTGTAAGGAAAGATTAGTATTAATATTAAAGGGCCCTTGGCACTCTAAGTTACATTTTTATCTAATAAATTTGAAGAAGTGCTGAATGCAATGAAATCATCATTATCCATAGGAATTCAGTTTTCATCCCTCTGCTTGTTTTCTGTTCGGTATATATATATATATATATATATATGTATTCTTTACAGCTTGCATGTGCATTTTTTATGTTTACTTTTATTGTTCTAGCTGGATATAATAAACATCCAGTCAAAACCATGTAAACGATATTAACAGTTAACAAGAAAGAAGTAAGAGGTGCTATTAAGAAGCAACAGCAGTGTTGCAATTGAATACCAATTTTGATAGGAAATTTGCAGGAATTGACATGAATTGAGTAGCTGTTCTTTGATTTATTGCATTCATATAAAGTCTTCCCCAAGAATGTTCATAACAGAAACTTGCAGCAGTGACATTAAGCATGTATTTGATATCTTGCTTTGCACTTCTTAATCACCCACCAGAGAAATTTTTCTCCCAGCAGATGCTACTATAGCTGTGTGGTGGGTTGACCCTAACCAGAGGCAAGCACCTTCTCTCCCCAGCCACTTCTTCTCTCCCCAGTGGGGTAGAGAGAATAGAAAAAGCAAAAGCGAGGAACCTCATGGGTCAAAATATACTTAATATGTGAAGAACAGAAGAAGAAAAAAAAATCAGAAATAAATAAGTGATGCAAAGGCAATCACTCACCACCTCCCACAAGTAGAATGATGGCCAGCCAGTCCCCAAGTAATGGATACCTCCCCAAAAACACCCTCCTCTCAGTTTCTGTTGCTAAGCATGAGGTCACATGGAATGGAGTACCCTTTGGTCAGTTCAGTTCAGGTGTCCTATCTGTGTCCTCTCCCAGCCTCTTGCCTACCCCCAACCTTCTCCCTGCGTGGACTGTGACATGCTGTGTAAGCATTGTTCAGCAATAGCTGAACTGGTTTGTCATCAGTATTGTTTTAGTGATAAATCCAAAAAACAGCACCACAGAGGCTTCTATGAAGAAATCTAACTCCATCCCAGCCAGACTTAGCATAATGGGCCTTTAGAAAAAGTGTTCAGTTATGTACATTTAAGATTTTATTTTTTTTTTTATAGCCACACTACTAAAGAAAAAATGATACAGCAGAGCACTGAAAATAAACAAACACTGGAGTCCTGATTAATTACTTGTTATTTCTCTTGACTGTGTATAAGCTCAAAGTTTTAGTACAAAGAAATTTCTTAATCATTCCCCTACAAAAAAAAAAAAAAAAAGCTTATGATGGGATCATAGGATCTCTTTTGTTATTATTATTATTATAGAAGTGTGGTGACAACAAGAACTGATCACACATGAAAACAGCCTCAAGGACACTTGAGTCTGTATTTTGTTGATGCCATTATTTTTAGTGCATAAAAATAGTTATGAATTTACTTTACGAAAGGTAATACATTCATGAAACCAATAAAAATCCACACAAAGACCTTAACCTTCTCTGAAGTGCCATGCTTGTGGCAAACAGGGTTAATAAAACCTACAGCAACTACAAATACTGACGGCTGGATCTGGCCATAACCAGGCATGTCATTTTTCCACTGTGTTTTCAAATAAATTAGTAACAATTCTCTGCTTTAATTAAGCTTAGCCTTAGGAAATTTTTGTGATATTTCTTTGGTATGTTAGCTGCTGCTTCCTCTAGTACACTCTTCCACTCTCAAGTGACTAACCTCCAAAACTGAAAGCCAAGAAGAAAACCAGATGCTCTGCCTAGCAGATCAAATAATGGAAGGAAAAGAATCATTATGTTCTGAGTCTGGCTGTATTGAGGCAGAAACCCAATCTCTCTTCAAAACCATTGCAAGTTACTCCAGGTCAGGTCACAAAAGCAACGTAGCCTTCTTACTTGTGTACTTGGTACTATTCATGTGTTCAGGGCCCCGATCAGCAACCCGAATGGTTATGTGCTCTTCTAAAGGAATGGTAGTCCCTATGCTGATAAGCTTCTAGCCAAAAGCCCTGTGGCAGTGATACTCACACAGATCACACTGTGATTTATCCTGAAGGTAAGCACAGGCACAAATTCTACTTGCGTAGAGAATAATACAAATTTAAGGTTTAAATAAGGAAGAGATAAAACATGCAGGCAAAGTATACAATTGAGATGGTTAACAACCTAGATCATATCTATATTACAGACAACTGTAAAGTTAAAAATTAAAAACTTTATTCACATCTCAAAATGACCATTTTGTGAAATAAGTGAACAAAGTGAACTCCTACTTTTTTGTTATTTGGAATTATTAAAGGATATATACATCACTTTTATAGTAAATTAATTTATTATACCACAATATTTTTATATTTATTTTGGAATTAAACTGTAGTACATATATTTCATAGAATAAATCCTTGTTTTCACAGTTGAAAACTACTGCAATATTGTTAACTCCTGTTTTGGTTTAATTAATATGCAAAACTGAGAGAAGAGATAAAAAAGACAGGTAAAGGATGTGCATTTGGAGGACACATCTCAGAGAATTCAAGTCTTTGACAAACAACCGTCTTCACTTCTTCAAGTGCTTGTCCATTTGTACATTCACACTCTAGCTGTCCCCACACACCCCATTATGTCTCTTGAGTTTACTAAGAAACGGGTCTCAATGGCTGCTGCAAGACCAAGATAGCAAACATGGAATCATACGTTACTACATCAAGAACTATGTAATATCCAACCCGTCAGCATGCAAAAAAATGAGAACAAGTACCTATATATTAAGTGGGTTGGGCATCCTCATATTGTCAAGGACAGCTGATTTCTATTCATTAGATGACACACAAAACCATATACTTACTCAGCCATCTCTTCCAAAAATTTGAACAATGAAAGTGCTAGACCAGCAACATGACAAACTGGACTTGAGAAACAGATTCAGAGTTTGCATATTGGCACTGTGGATGTAACAAGAGTTAAAAATCCTACGACTGTAACAGTAAAAGGCTTTGTTGCTATGACATTCATTTTCTGTTCACCAATAATGGGGTGTATAGCACCAAGCAGTAAGTAAAGCAAAAGCAGCTGCTGGGAAAGCCTTCCAGAAACCTGAGCGCATCATTCTCATCAAGGAGACAGAAACCAGCAAAATGGACTGGCACAGCTGACCACCACAAAAAATGTAGAGACAGGAACAGTTCAACTCTTTCGCTGTTTAAGGACAGAGGAACGATGGAAGCATGGGGCAAAGCTTACTTGGGCACCTAAATTTGACACAGCTGCTGGGATGTAAACATTAATCCTCCAAAGGCCTTAGTTATCTCTGAACAAGCAGATGTAGATTTAAAGACACATTGTGCAAAGATCATAAGCCACCCCAAATGGAATTTTGTCTTTCAAAGCAAAGAGAGATTTATTTATTTATTTATTCTGAGAAACAGAGAGAGAGAGAGGAAAGGTAGGTCTATGAGGAAAAAAAAAAAAAAGGTTTCAGAATGTTTCCAGAAGGAACATTAACAAAAGATTTCTTTGTCTCAAGCCTACAGCAGTTGAAAGAGATTGAAGAGCATACAGCAAACACTGTATTTTAACACTTCTCTCTCTGTTCATTAATATCCTAGCTGGCAAGAAACCACTGAGGATACTATTCCCTGCCTTTCACAACAGTAATACAATGGAACAGTGATAATACCAGGTTGCATAATGCAACTATTAGCAATAACCCCCACTAGTTACTTCATGAGCTGCCTAAGACTTTTATGCATTTCTCATAACAGGTTCAACTGTGCTATTCGTGGAACAGAAAGCCTATTCCAGTTCATGATTTGCCTGAAATCATCTCATTTCATTAATGACTGGTTCTACAATCTAAGTGCAACATTAATATTGATAATCCACAAATTATCAAGTTCAAAGTCCTCCAATGGAGTTGGATGCCTCCGTTTAGATGTTTGATTTTTTTTTTAAACTAAAGTAACTAATTTGCTTTTATTTCATTTCAGTGACTTTCACTTAAATGTCTCATTGCAACTTCCATTGGCCCCAAAAATACTACTGAAGAATCAATCTCTTAAAATTAAAGCAATTCAATTGAACTTGGAAAGCTCTTCCACAGAATTTTCCAGGTACAAACTATGGAACAATTATGGATATACTACAAGTCTGACAGCCTTTGCCAATTTTCTGTCATGATAAATTAAAAATAAATATGAACATGCAAATAGATACCCTGCATACCCTGCACTATTAAAAATACAAAGTTCAAAATCCATAAGTGAAAACGTATTTTCATAAATAATCATACTACTTGTCATGTGGTCGGTTACAAATTTATGTAACTCATCTGATGATGTTTCACATGTACAAAACTTAAGTTTCAGGTAAATGCTGAGTGATCCTGAGTGCAGTGGCTGTCTTTATTACCAAGTAGCACAAGACAGTAAAGGTGGACCTGTACAGTGAAAGAGTTGATTTTAAGGACACTTATTTGATATTATCCGTGTTCCAGGGACTTGCTACTTTGGACTAACTCTCCAGTCTCAAAGACTGAGGGCTCTTTTCTGGCTGGAGCGCATCCAGCACATTCCTGCAGTGCATCTTCCAGATTATTTTGTTCAAAATGAATCCAGTCCAGGTCACTCCCCAGAAACACTCCAGAAAGTAAAATAAAGCAGGGGTGAACAGGAGGTTCATTTCAAAACTTCATCGCTGATCCAAATGAAAATACTACCATAGACATACTCAATTGCTGGAATTGCTTATTAGGAAAAATACAATAAAATAAACAAGTGTTTAAAGCAAAGAGAAATCTAACTTCTGAAGGTCTGGAATGGAGTTTGAGAAGAATGATTATGATATAAAACTAGCCTATGAGATGGAACGAAAATATTTCAAATTTGATGCGAGACCTTTACAGTCACCTCTGTGAAATACAAGTCTATCACACCCATGTGGACATGAATCACTTTACTGGAACTGCATGCACATGAAACTGAAAGCAGAAGTCTATTATTATGACTAGCTAGAGTTAGACTTGTAAAAGTTTCAGGCATTTTAGTCAGTAACGTTCAATTTAGTGCTGACAGAAAACTATAAAGCAAATTAACACTAAACTCTCATCAGATTGAAAGCGGAAGCACAAATAGATCAAGTATTTGGTATGTTCGAACAATTTGAGTGTATTGGTTAACCGTTAAAATAAAAATCCATTACTCATAACACTGAGGCACTGCTAGCAAAGTGCAACAATTATGGTGATAGTAATAGCTGTTGCATCAAGAATTTCCAGACATTCCCACTGTGAGTCTTCTGTCATCCCTGTCTCATCTAGTGCTGTAGCACTCCTGGTCATGAAAACAGTAAAGCACACAAAATATTAAGGGGTTTGAAACATGCTGTTGAAGAGGAGCACATGTGTTGAGTGCTTTTATGAATGGAAGTTCTGAATGAACTAATGTGTATGGTTTCTTCAGACACCACACTAGAATTGTATCTCCATCCAGCAACAGTGACATGATTTGCACGGAAAAGAGTGGTCACTTACAGAATTTGACCCCTAATATTTCTACTAGACTTCACTATCCACTCCACCAAAAGATATATTTATAGATGGCAGTCTTACATTTTCTAAAATGTTGTCTGATTCTCTAAATATAGTTCCATGTTTGTTGAACTTCTCTTTTGCATTCTTTGGTTTACTCAAATGCAGAGGATTTCATGGAAGAAGTCTACCCATATTGCTTGGGATTATTGCCTAAGCAAAAATCCTGACATGACCTCTAACTTGCAAAATATTTTCCTTAAAGCAGAGAGGCCAATGGTCACAAATTGTCACATTCCTTGTTTAGGGACACTGAATTATTTTGGTACCTGCCACTGCAGAAAATACTTGACCACAGCCAAATTGCAGTGGTATAGACATGACACTATTCACTCTGATTATATTGCACGGCACACAGGTAGAAGTAGTCATAATTTGATTCCAAGGGCTATGGAGCTCAGGAGAACAGAGACAATACGATCAGGATCTTGAACAACAGTGCAGAACTAGACTTATGCTTTTGGAAGGATGCGGCAAAAAATGAACTAGATGTTTGCAGAAATTAGGTTAAATCTTTCTTCTTCTCTCAGCAGCAGACTCTGCACAGATAATAGTTTAAAGGCTGAAATGAGTTGCTACAAAAGAAGACACTGATTAAATCAACTCTCTCTCAGCACGCTAATTGTGGAGGGGCAAAGTCCAATAATCTGACAAATAGTTAGTTATGCATTAATTCAAAAATGAACAAGCAGAGAAGCACAGTGAGAGCAGGGATGTTGAGAGAATATTGGTTAAAGCAATGTAAGAAAATTCTTCTGAGTTGCAAAAGCCAGAGCATGACACATCTTTAGGTCAAAGTACTTCTCAACCCAGTTTCACCATCTCCACAACTTATGTAAATCCCTCCAATCTGCCTAAAGTTTTATTTCTTCTGTTTTGTTTTTGTTTGTTTGTTTTCCTTAGATTGTAGGATAGCTATTAGTTGAATATTCACAATTCAATTGAATTTACTTTTCTTTTTATGAAAGAGAAGCAATTAGGCTTCATCATCTGAACGTTTATGACGGCAAGCAAAAGGAGCACTTTGAAGATCTGGATTTTTTGATGATACCTCAAAGAACTACAGGAGAGAACAAAAGATTGTTCTCATAATGTAAGGTATCTGTATCAGTTATAAAATATGGAAAGCATATTAAAGTATGTCATTAACAATCAAAAATTATTTCTCACCAGAATGTATTTAATACTTTGCTATACATACAACATAAGCCTTTTTTTTTTCTTACTGAGGGATCTTTATTCCTAGGTGGACACAGATTTAAAGTATCTATTGTAAAGACAGAGTCATCAATTATATATATTAAAGGATGAGTCTAAGTAAATTAATAGTTATTTCAACTTACTACAGATTTTTCCAAATACTTCTAACCTACTTTCAGAGATAATGTGAATTTCAATCACAGCTGTTACAATTATCTCCAAATTCTACAGAAATTGGTGTGCTTTTGGATGTCCTGTGGGATGCTATAGAGAGGGTTGGAGGGTTTTGAAAGTCCCAGATATATTATCTTAGATCTTTCACCCTGGAATATCTGGACTACCTTACCCTGTAACCACACACTGCAAAGCTGACAACAGAAATGCTGGAATATAGACTGGAAATGTTATGAACTCACCTCTTCCTCTTTCCACCCCCATCTCCACAACAGACTTAACAGACTTAGAAAAAAGCATCAAATATCCACAGTTATCCTTAAATCTAAGTTCACTACAATTAAAAAAGGCATTGTCTTTCTGCGAACTATACATATGCTTTAAAATGGATCACGTGCCTTGAAAGGTGTGGCAAGTGAGCAACCTTGAATCAACATATTATACTTGTTTGTACCTTAATGATCCCTGAAAAAGTAACTCTATAGTCCTTCACCTTGACAGCTGTGAGCTGTAATTGTGTCATTCAGACTTTCTGCACAGAGCTTTTCTGTGAGCAGACCAGTGTTCCCTTCCTTACTTTTCATAAAAAAGAAAAGCGGGTATTGAAAAATCTTACATATGACTTTATTTCATAGTAAAAACATAATTCAAAGTGGGACTGTAAGAATAAGACTGCTTTCCAGGCTAGTTAGCTCACTGGCTTACAACTTCAATAACTTTGATGTATGGCCTACGCATAAAGTTTAACCAGTGTGGCCCCTTGATCACATAACAGACAAAAGCAACAGATTGAAAATAAACATGTATCACAGATACATTTTGATTTTTCTGGCAAAAACATGATTTTAACAGCTCAGTTCTGCATGCTTGATCTTCTTTATCTAATCTTTTTTTTTTTATTTTGTTTTACTGTTTAGAAGTTCTGAGTCATTCTCAGAACTTCTAAAAAAAAAAAAAGACAAGTATAAGCCAATTTAATGTGTCTCCTTGCCAATTTTTTTTTTTTTTAAACTTTGCTACTGATACTTTCTGGTTTCTCAAACAAGTCTTCAACTTTGATTTTACATAGTTATTGATTTTCCAAGTTACAAAAGCAGAGACTGCATGTTTAATCCACAGTTGCACAACTATGCGCTCAGTATCTGCTAACAGTTAACCACATAGATTACAGTTACAGTCTTTGAACAATCTTATTTGTCTGTTCTTCAGGGACTTTTAAAACTGCTGTCAGAATTGTGAAAAACAAAGCTATAGCTCTAAATGCAAAAAAAAAAATAAATAATAACAATAAAAAAGTCTCATCTTCACAGACCAGAACTCAGTAGGCAAACATACTACCCTTTTTGGGGGTAGCCTACAATATACCTTGTCAAACTTCTCTCCACGAAGGTGATCAGAATAGAAAGATATTTTGTGTAATTGCAAATTGCACATAATTGCACATCATTTAAAGAATTTATTGCTATGATGAATGAATGTACTTTTAAAAAACATTAGAACAGCAAATATAAAACAAGTTAATTCTCTCAGAAACAGGTTTTAGGTGCAACATCAATGAGTGGCCTAAAACAAACAGGGAAGTGACCTCCAACCTGAACAACACTCCTGCTCCAGGATCTACCTTTCTCACTTTACTGCAAGACATGGAAAGAAAGAAGCTTTGCAGAGAAGAGCTCCTAAACACAAACACCAAGGCTGAGGAACGAGAAGGCAGTTTTTAAGGAGCAGCATCTGCCTCTCTGTATGACTGCAGTTTTCAAGTAGTGAAACACGGTGCTGACATCAGTGCATCTTTTTTTTCTTCTTCTTCTTCCTTTATACATTTTCTACATAGGAACTTCTGGTTAAAACAATAAAGGCGTGGAAGTGAAAGTATTATAGAGTTATACCAACGAGGGGAGGCCGGGGAGGAGGGAAAGGAAGAGAGGGGTTAAAACCCACAAAACAAATCAGCAAATGTAGCATTCAAATAAAAAGGCGCAACAATTACAGAGAAACTTTAAAGCAACTTACCTCGAGGGAGAGAGATCAAAGCGCTGCTTTCAGTCGGAGCTTGCTCTGGCCCTTCAGGCCCTGGAGGAAGAGGTTCTCCCACTTGGGACATCTGCCAGCTCTCTCACCGAGTCACGCAGAGCCTGCGCCCCCCTCCAACAAAACTAACACGCGACCCTGAAGGAACAAGCGAATGAAAGCACTCGTTAATCTATTTCACGCGAAAAAAGAAAAAAAAAAAAAAAACAAACCCTCGCGGCTCGGGGGCGAGGGACGGCAAATCCGAGCGGCGGCGACTCGGCGAGCACCGGGGGGCCGGGTGCGGCCCGGGGGGGGTCCCGGGGCGGCGGCTGCGCAGCCCCCCGGCAGTTCTGCGCTCCCTCCCTCCGCCTCTCCTCCCGCTCCTCCGCGGTGTCCGGCCCTCTCCTCAGCGCCCCGGCCGCCCGCAGCCTCCTCGACACCCCTCTCCCGGCCCGCAGCCGGGGGGCCGCCTTCCCCCAACACGTCCCCCCGACCCCCCACAGCCCCCGGGGCGGAGGCGTGCTCGCACACACCCGCACTCGCCCCCTCTGTCCCCCCGCGGCCGCAGTCAGTCCTTTTCCATCATTTCCGGACGATGAAACATCCCGCTGCGGCAGGCGGCGGTGGTGCAGGTCCTGCCGCCCGCCAGCGCCGGGCCCGCGGGCTGGGCTGGGCTGGGCTGGGGCTGCGGGAGAGCACTGCTGCCCCCCGCCCCCAGCCGGGCCTCCGGCCACGGAAAGTCCCCGAGGAGGCCGAAACCCGTCAGGCAGAACGAGGGAAAAAAATAAATAAAAATAAAAACACACCGCCCTTGAAAGGGAGGCTTTCATGTCTGGACAGGGTTTGCAGCTGTAGCGTTTGGCAGAGGCACTGCTCGTGGGGCAACAGCTGGCGCAGAATTAATTGGGCCGCTGTGGTGGTTGTTTGCCTTCAACCAGTTGCGCCTCGGAAGCCGGGTAGCCAGGCACGTGAAATGCTGCAGGCCTCCCGCTTGTGCTTTCCACCCCTCTCAGAGACCAGTCCCAGCCCAACCCAACACCTTGGTGTACCTCCCCTGGCAACATATGGATGTGTACATTAAAAGGACTCTAAAGCATGTGTACAAACTTATTCAAACGAAAGTGAAGGATAGAAGAAGTGTTTTTCAAAAGTAATACCCTAGAGAGCACACCACTTCCTCCACAGGCACCTGCCAAGCGGCCTGACCTACCTGTGCTTTCTCTAGATAAGAAATACATTTCTTCCTCATTACAGGAATTCATTTGATTGTCAGCCTCGTGCTCTGTTCTTGCCCACACCATGCAGCATTGCCATTATTTCTCATGTGCATGCTAGTGTCCATACGCTAAGTGCTTGACCTTGCTCATGCTACCACAACTTTGCACACCTCTCTAATAAAGTGTGTTCATGTTTAATCTGTAATTTTCTTAAAACTTAGAAACCAAATTTTTATTATGGTTGAGTAAATATGCTCTACTGGTATGTCCCATCATGGTGTGCAAACAGTTATCTTCTGGGAAGCTGAAACGAGGAGTTAGAAACAGCCAAGTTATAAACTACCTACATCCTAACATAAGAGAAAAGAACTAATGGATATTTATTTTGATATTATAAGTGCTAAGCATTGTGCTCAGGTATTAAAAGTAAAACTTAATTTCTTAAAGTTTAACGTTTCCCTGCACTGCTTGCAAAACAACCGGTATAGAGTGTAAATACCTGAGTAGGAGCCAATTCATATACAACACCACACACTTTGGGGCATCCCCTAATTTCAAAAGCCATCACTGTACAGCTTTATTACTGGTTAACGCTGGTGCTAAAGATAAGTGTGATACAACTAATAAGACATGTTATGTATTTTCCTCTGAGAAATACAATCATTTTTAAGCATTTCAGTAACCTGAGACGTTCTTTGGTACAACATAATATTTCTTTAAACCTTTTAATGATAAAATGGAAAAAATATATGCTATGTCTGGAAGAAGGCAAGTAAAAATTCCATTTGGGGTACACAAACTTGTTATTGTATTGCATAATAATAATATGGATATCAATACCTACGCTTCTCATCTAAAAAAACATTGCATAACTTTCCATAGCTCCAGTATACAACAGCTCCTTCTCTCCTCGCTGCCCAGGGGGCAGAGCAATTGAGACATAAGGTAGGACTTACCTCAAACTCCCAAGTGAGTCAGTAGCAGAAGAGAGGTTATGACTCATACCCAACGGACAAGCTTGTGTTTTTCCCTCTGAAACTGGAAGCACAGCACAGAAGAGTGGGAGGAGCAATAAGTTAGCCAACCACACCCTGCCTTCAAAACCTTTCATTGGATAATACATATCGAACAGATACCATCCTTTTTTTTCCTTTTTTTTTTTTTTTTTTAGGGGTGGTGTTTTTTGAACCTTATCTGTGAAACACACATGGTAACCTTCATGGTGTTTAGTTTATCTTCTTCAAAAAGATGATGGGATGAGTTCAGCCTGCCAAGGTTCAATGATGTAGATGCCTATGTACAGTTTAAAACAACTAAATCAATGGAAGAGAAACTTCAGCTGATGTTGCCATATTGCAATTGATGATAGTGTGAGATAACCCCAAGCAAGATCAGATAAAACAAGATAAGGGAATCTAGTATAAAAAAAAAAAAAAGTGTGATTCATTGAAATAACATATTAAAATATCGTGCGACACACTGTACATTAAAAACCAGAAACTGTGATTATTGTAAAAAGATAAATCCAGATGTGGTCACTGTTAATGAGATACCACAGATAGGCAAAGTTCATTGGCATAATACAGCATATTACTGACATCCCAGCACAGCTAATCTAAAATAATTGTTTTATTCTTTTCCTTTAAAATATTTATCATTCTAAAATGTTACCGAATTTTTTCAGGAAGTGGGCAGTAAAGACTGTAACATCGTCTGTTCTACAAGTAGGTTATAAATATGAGGTATGTTGTATCTTACTACAGCAACCAAGTTATAGGCTTTGCACACACGTATTGCAATATACTCTTCCATTGCTAGATCATAGCATTCACACATTCAGGTGTGCTCTTCTAGACCATAAGGGCAGATCTGGGGATGAATGTGAAGGGGATCTCAAAACATTTGTAAAAAAAATGCCTTAGACACAAGCTGGTCATAGCAGGGCAACCAATCCCTTCCGCTCAAAGGAAATCCAGCTCCAAAGAGCACAGAGAGACAAACAGTAGGATACCGAAATGAAATCAGAGGCATGCAGATGCAGACTCCAGAAATGGAGTTCAGAAATGCAGAGAAGCAATTTTTTCCAGTAATCCTGCACATTGCCCTTTAGAGAAAGAAGTCTATATACTGTAAATGATTCTTGTCCAAGTCTGGTGTTTTTCTGCCATGGGATGGACTCTGCAGTGAAGAGGGAATATGAGGCTTAATGGCTGCTTTGCACTAGCTCAAATTGGCATTTGAGTATTAAACCTAATGTAAATCTGAATTTAAAATATGAAACATTATTTTTTCTGTTTTAGTTTTCTGTTTATAGTGAACTATTTTCTGTGAAATATTTTAAGACAGTGAAGATTTCATTAAAACTGATAAATTATAAAGTGAAACAATGTAAAATATTCTAAGAAGAATTATTTCTGATGTAACTCCAATGAAGCCAAAGGAGTCACATGAAAGATGAGTTCAGCTCAACAAGCTTTATCCTACTTAGGGCGAAACACATCACATGGCATAGTTTATGGCAGTTTCAGCTATTGCTTAGCAAGCTCAAGCAAGTAGCTCACTCAGGCAGGTAATAGATCTCACCTGAAAAAGTAACAGATCATATATTGAGGCATGCAAAATGACGTTTCATCACAACAAAATGTCAGCTAGTAATTCATTACATTCCTACATATAACTCAGGAAGAAATATTCAATATACAACTAAGTGTGCTGGATTGTTATTATTAAGTCAATTTATTTGCATATATTTTTTTCAGTTACTCAGCTTTTCACTCTGCATTTAATCTTACACCTTAATAAAAAACTTATTTAAGTCTTCAGAATAAACTTGAAATTCAGCAGAAGTGAGTGTTTTAAACACTTCAAAGGTTATTCAGACATTTTAGTGCATTCAAGGTTATTTGGAATTTCTTTTGACATTAAAGATCATCTCAGCAAAGAGAAGAAATGGACAACAGCATCTCTTGTGTTAATGGTACAGGAAGTTTAAGTGAATATTGATTAACAATTATGGCTAGCTGAATATAAAATATTGCAACATGAAATATATACTTAGTAAATTTATTTTAAATTTAGAATAAAGTTCATTATCTTGCCTGAACCACAGTCATAATAATACCAGAGGCTGTATTTAAAAGAAAACCAAGGCAAATATTTCTGTTGCTTTTGGTTATTGGAGTTAGCAAGGCTCCTTTTGCTTCTGCAACCAAAGCAGTATCTGGATCTGACATTCTACATTAGTATTTTATGCACATTCTTAACAATTGTGGGTATTTGTGACATTGCCTTTTCTCAGCAGTATCAAACTAATTGCCAATATCAAATGAAGTTTGCAAAAATACTATGTCTAGAATTCCACAAAAATAAAAATGTTTCTATATAAAATGAATAGCTACTCAATCATTCCCAAATAAAATAAAATTAAAAACATTAAATCAAGCATACTTTACACATATAATAAATAATGCAGTGGAACAGAATACTGTATGATATTTTTCTATGTGATATCATGGAATCACATCCAGATTTCTATAGATATTTTGTTAAATTTGTGCATCTTCAATATGAGTTCATAATGCACAGTACAGATGCTGCTTTTGAGCTGTCATTACACTATGAATGGGCATTAAGAATACTGTGCATTTTGTGTTATAGTTTCTTAATATAGAACGCTCTTAGTTACATATTGCGTATTATTCCTAATACATGTTCAGAGCATATCTTATAACAGCTCCTTTGGAACCTCTAGCATGTATGCTGTGAATGTGTATTAACAGCAGAATTCATTTGTATATTATGAGTCCATAATACTGAAAGCACAATCAAATCTTTGATAAAAGTAGTTGCTCTACTTGCAAGAAGTTACTCTTCTCACTCACAGCTGTGCCACCTTGCAGTTATTTCTCACCCAGGTCTTTACAACTTGAAAAGAAAAAAAAAATAATCCAGTACTACCACAATTCTATGAGTTATGTCTTTCTTAAAGGAAGATATTTCACAGGGCCTTTCTTTTCCACTCCTTGTTGTATCTGCTAATTATAATGAAGATTTATTTTTTTATTATTATTATTATTTTTTAATTGCATGAATATATGCTCCTGATTTTTCTTTTTGGCATCCATATAAGTTACCGGACTAAGGTCCATTTGATGCTTATCTAAATAAGTCAAATAAGCAAAGAAGATGCTTATCCAAATAAGTCAAATGCTTATTTGGATAGTACGTGTAAAACACTGTTCACAGGAAAAAACAAGTATATAATAATGAACCTCAGTCTGTTCCAGTGGTGTTTTTAACTATCCTGATTTGTGTGTGTGTGTGTGTGTTTGCATATTTTGCCTAAAAAAACTTTTACTTTTTTTTCCCTACATTGATAGATGAACATCCCGACAACCCATGTAAGTAAAGATGGAAAAAGGCACTCTTAATTGCCTAAAACAGGGAAGTAAAGTAAAAGCCTTCTGCCTCAGTTTCTTGCTCTCTTCCTTATCTAAATGAAAGTACTGCAAACCTTGGGTCCAGGTCTGATATAATTCTGTTCCTGTGCTCATGGGGTGGGGGGTGGAGGTGCCCAGGAAGCAAAAGAAAAGCTAGGGAAGACTTGGCTTTTGCCTAATTCCTTTCATCTTCCTATACACTAGCTGGAATAACCAGAAAGACTCAAGATGAAACTATCTACATCATTTCAAGGACTTCACTGTGACCATACTAACAAATAATAGTTTTTAAATACAGTTATATTACTTCAATAAGAAGTACTGAGAGGTATTTTATAGGTTTGATATTACTGCAGAGACATTAGCTCCAGAAAGTGTTCAGATAAGCATTTTGGCAATTAATGGCAAGTATAAACTGCCAACCATACAAGAACAAGATATTTATGCACCTGCAGATGAATATAATAACACCTCAGCTAAAATATTAATAAAATCAGAAAACACAAATTAGATTCAAAGAGTCCCCCATATAGCTGGTACTTTTGGATCACATTTATGGGGATGCGGTCCTGCCCAGTGAATGATGGGCATGATTACATTTCCCATTATAATCTGTAATATCTATCACATATCAGAGAGTGTGTAAGGGTGTGTGTACATAAAATCAGTGGAATTTTAGTGTTTTTCTTTAAAAGAAATGGTTACATTTTAGTTTAGCGAGGGAGGCTATTACGGTGTACAAATTCCTTCATTTCTCTTTTCCTTTTCCTGTGTTTTATTTCAACTGTTTTAAAGTATTAATGAAAATGCTATAAAAGTCGTAATGTTAAAGTATAATTTTATTTAACATTGTTTTACATGTAAGAGCTATAAACAGGCTGTAGTAAACTTATACAAGCAGTTATCTTGAGGTCTAAGCTGTTTTTTTTTCTTTTATGACTGTAAATAAAAGTAAGATGTACTCAGTTATTTTATAATTCTAACATGTTAGCTGCTCTGTCTCAGAGAATGTTTCAAGATATAAATGCCAGCAGTTTGCAAATTACCATGATCATCAACAAGCAACAAAAAATATGTTAATAAAAGTAAAGTTCTGATAACTGTGCTCTACAGCCAAGTAAAATTTAAGCAATGACAACATGGCATCATTCACTGAAGGACCACTGGTTTCCAGTCCTGGAACTCAGATTAGTACCCTAATTTTTGCCCAGTTTTGTTGTTTTAGTAAAATAAGAAAAAGAAAACAATTAAAAAACAGATTTCAAAATTCAATATTACTAGGCCTATACTGAGCTTGATCCAATCATTTTCACAGACTATTTAAACTTTCAAGCACACATTTATTGTGAGCTTGAAGAATATTTGACACCTATTTTGCAGGCTAAAAAATATACTTTAAAATATATACTTAATATAATTTTAATTAATTTACATTGTAAATATAATTAAGGAGTAATTCAAGGGATATATTTTTTTCACAAATGCTACTGCCATTTTTTTCTCAGCTATTCTCTCTGTCACTTGAGGAGGAAATATAAATCTTTGCAGCCCACTCCATTTTCCCCCTACATCAGCACCAGTCTGCTCTGGGGCTGTGAATGGGAGCAACTCATCCTATGGTCACCCTGCACATGCACTCCAAAACAATAACTGCTGCTGAGCAGAATTGTGTCTTGCCTCCTCATATTACCATTTTTAGATAATTTTGAAAAAGAGCCATACAAAATTTAGAAAGAGGGTTTTGAAGTGCTCTCTCAAAACACCTAGGTGTCATTTTCTTAAGGGAAAAATACAATTTACATCTGGAAATTTCTGTAATGGAATACTCAAACCAATAGGAACTCTCTCCTAGTTGTCAGCAGCTTGGAGTTCCAAAACATATTCCTAGGTTAGAAATGAATGCCTGATGCTTTCCTTCCCAAAGCCCTTGTTTAGTCATTGACTAAAATGAGAGTAAAACTAGGTAGCAAAGAAAGTTACTTCAACCCAGAAATGTGTCAAGTCCTATGTTCAATAAGTACCTCCTTCTGCCAGCCATTATAATAGAATCAAATACACTGAGAATTATATATATATGTAATAATAAAATACCCTCCACATTTTAAATAATTTGTGAGAACATACACAAATTATTGCAAGTCATTACTGTAGTACTTAAATCTACTTATATGAGGAATTAGTACAGAAGAACTAAATCTTCAGAAGTATCTTAGTTATCAGCCATCAATTTTCCTTTTATAAAACTGAAGCTGGAAAGAGTAAGGAGAAACACAAATATATGTATTTTTTCCCTTTATAATATCAAAAAAGTCCTTCTTGGATGATAACCACAGCTTCTAATATCTGGTCACACTTTAAATTATTCTATTATATGAGATTAGCTATGGAATGAGAAGTGGTGAATAATACTGACCAGCTCCTGTGACAAAAGAGACTTTTAAAAATAAAGCAGAAGACATTTTGTCTTGTCTACTCGACATAAATGAGAGAACTTATGAACAGTGCAGTGACTCTGGCCTCACTCTGATGCAAAAGAAATCATAATCTTGGCCCATGGTTACAGCAATCTGCAAAATAGTGTATTAACGTGCTTTGCCAAGAAATATACTGTTCAGCAATTTGGTAAAAGAAGGTGAAGGTTTTAGAAATACACAACAGAATTCTGTACATATACATTAATGTTTGTCTAAGTATCTGTCTAGACGCCCGTAGTTAACTACACTCATACTGTGCATGCGTAAAGGATATGCTACAGTAGACCATGAGATTATACATTTATCCTCATTTGTGAAGGTGGATGCCTAGAACACATGAATAGAAAAAGATATATTATAAAGTATTTAATCCTAATCAATATTTATTAAAGAAGACAAAGTAACTGTAAGGCAAACCTACAGTACTTAAGAAAAAAAAAAGCAGAAAGCTGGATTTCTTATCTTGCAATAGATAATGAAGTTCTATGATTTATTTTAACCCTGAAGTGGGTTTCAAAAAACCCTAATTATATTAATGTACTGAAAGAAATACAATTGTCACTTAGTTTCATTAAGCATGACAGGTGACAGTTCCAAAGATAAATGCTGAAACTTGTGAAAATTGCAAGTTCAGGTTGAAGTGACAATAATATGATAGCAATGGGATGGAATTGGGCTGCTCACTGCATTAATCAATACTACAATTTATTTTTTAATGTATGAAGAATATTTAGTCTCATTAATTTATGACTAGGTTCTTTCTACTTAACTCTTCCTTTCAGTCTTCAGACTTTGCCTTCATCTTAAAACACTCTGGCTGTTTATAAATCCACAGCCAATCTCATAAAATAACACTGTTGGGAGAGAATCAGCTTTCTTCATGCCATGTGCAATTTGGCAGATTGGGAATATAACTCAATCAATTAAAGGGGATATAGCTCTATTAAGATTGGAAAAGTTGTACTATTGTCACCTGTGCTCTACTCTCTGCAAAATCAGGAAAGATTTGAACTCGTTCAGTTTGTGATATCTCACTTATTTTCACAAAGCACAGGCTACACCTGCAATCATCTAGCAAACTCCAGATTTTTATTTCCAACTGCTAACGAAGTCAGTATTATATTCAGATTATCACAGACAGTATTTGGGACTTGAACTGGGACTGAGAGGATCCTACCATAAAGTAATTTCTTTACAACTTTATGACTCAAAACACAAAAACACATGCACTCTGTGCTGCCTCACACAGACGTGGCTTGCTTATATTGTACTTTGTGATAGCCCACATAGTTGAATTTTAGTACTTTGGGATAGCTGAGCAGTTAAAAACTTTAATTTCTAATACAGTTTGTGAGCAGTGGTAAGGTGTGTACAGTAGACTTTTATGGATAGCTATCAACAAGAATGCTTACAGCACCTAGTATTTGGGTTATTTTCTTTAAATATGGTTAAATTACACACATATGGTAATTGATACATAAATTTAAACTTCAAAAAAGTCAACAAAGCATCCATTTAAACAATCTCCTTCACAGTACTAAGAATGAATACATGAAGAGTTTCAAGAGCAAACATTCAGTTCAGATTTAGAATACAAAATCCCTTCCAAGTAAAAATCTTGGTACTACTGAGTATCAGGCAGTATTGAAAAATAGCCCTGTCAACAGGTCTAAACTTGTTCTTGACACCGTTAGGGACAAGAAATAATGTAAACACTTTAATGCAGAATGTAAACAAATATATCATCATGTCTAATGTAAATGAGCATGAACCTATTGGTAGCCTTTTCTGCTAATATCATATATTTCTGTTCTGTGCATGTTATATAAGATCTAAGTTATGGGCTTGCAACTTATATTGCTCTTTACATCTCCTGTACATCTGGTTCATTATTCTCATGACCCGTCAAAATTCACCTATAAATGGGTAATATTTCTTAAACTTATTAATCCAGTTTGATTAAGAGACAATGTTCATAGTGGAGGAGTATATGAGGCAATTTATGGCTTTTGAGGATGATTAAATGGTCAAATGGAGCCAAGGCATCTGATAACCACAGGAGCTATTTATTGCTAGAATATTCCAGCCACTTTTCCCATCAGCCAGTAAGAGAAGGACATTCAACAAACAACATTAAAAAGACAGATTTTGCTGGGCAAATGAAACTCTGAAATGCTGTGATGCAACTGCAGTTGAAAGCCCCCACTTGTGTCCCATGAAGGACACAGTATAGGTAAAGTATGTATAGGATTCAGAAGGAATATGATTATCTCCCTAAGAGCAGGGCTAAAGGCAAATAATTGTATGAGGGAGTTACCTGTGTAGAAATTGAGGGCTGAGATTGAAGTGAGAATATATGTGATTTGAGTCAGGATTTATGATTCATTTTCAAATTGCTACTGTAAATGAGTAACAATTATCATCTGCCAAAACGGCCTGTTAGCACATGTTGGAAGCAAGTCCAAAGAGGCTGCAATTCTCCGGTCTCCCGGGAATGAGCCTGTTTCAGTTATACGTCCAAAAATACGAATGAAGTAAGGAATGACGCCATAGGAAGAGGCCACCGTGGAATTAGGAGAAGGGAGGTTCTGCTGGAAAACCTTCATAAGAGCTTGGAGAGGAAGTTGGAGTTGAGGGCTTAGGGGATTTTTTTAATTTTTTATTTTTTTAATTTTGTTAGTTAATGCTGTGAGTCACAAGTAAAAGGCCAATGCAGGGATACCAATCCATATTTATTTAGACAGTGAATACCAAGAGACTAAAATCATTCACAGAGCCTATACAGTAGTCTGCTATCCACAAAACAGCCATGTTTGGTTATTTCATGGTTGTTGTTGTTTTTTGTTTGTTTGTTTTGTTTTGTTTTTTAGAAAAAGAAGGCTTCAGTTGTACTCTTGCAAAAAACAAGCAACGTCTTCTGCAGCTGAACTACTAAAACTGTAATATGATGGCTTCCAGAACTGTGGTACCAATCTGTATGCTCATGGTGACACTTCTGCTCAAGATTTTCCTTTTCCTGTTCTTCTGACCTTATACACCTCTGTTTAAAGCAGCAAAAAATTCAACCCCCTTTGAAATGAATAAAAAGGTGGAAATTCATTTACCCCCAGTGGAAATGAATAAAAAAGTGGAAGGAAGATGCTGGAGAGTCAGGCAGGCAGGTTTGGAGGGTCTGTCCAAGTAGACTACACAGAAAGCAGGTGACATTTCTTCCAGGGATAAAATGGCATTTCCTTAACTGCTAGTCAGAAAAGAAATATAAAATATTGGTACTTCTCACTGACCATTAGGCAGAAAAAGAAAAGAAGACCTCATTTGCCCATTTTTTTTGCCTTCAGTTTTCTGCCTTTCTCATCTTATATCAACTAGCAATGATCTGCATGGATAAAAGGGAGGAAATCTGAGCTGCTGAACATACCTAACAGGCACTTTTTTAACAGCATCCTGGGAAAAACTGGAGGAGGACTACAACTGCAAAGTAAAATACATGAGTTCTTTTATTTATAGCTGGTAGGTGCTTAATTTTTTTCTCCCTAGGCAATTTCAGGAAGGAGAGGAAATAGGCAGAGAAGCAGAGGAACACAAATTTACTTTTCATTTACCTTTGCTTACAGATGTTCTGTAACTTCCCATGCAGTGAGAGGGCAGAAGCAATGAATTGCCATGTTGAGTCACTCCAGAGACTCTCCTAGAGCAGTCTGCTCTCTTAGAGAGTAGTCAACACCAGGTATTTCAGTCAAAAGTAGAAGTCAGTAATAAAAGTGTGGAATAATTCCTTCACAGCTACATGCAATGAGTTCTTACACTAATTTGCAATGAGCTGCTTTTCCTTTACCCCAGACATCAGACTTTATCTATTCAAGAGATCGTCCCAATGCATACGTAGTTTATACAGTTCAAGCATTACATTCTGATCTTCACAAGCAAATGTATAAAACCTCACTCTAATGTGATGAGGAATTTAATTTATTTCTATAGAAATTGCTGAAGCCTCAGAATGAATATGGTCTCAGTGCACCTAAATTCTGAGTCCCAGCTGTGTTTCTTTAAACACAATTTATCCTGAATCTACCATTGCTTTTTTTTTTTTTTTTTTAGTGCAGGAAACCTCAAAAAAAACTTGTAAAATCTACCACAAACTTTCACTGTCTTGGCAAGCAAAATAATATTTGCATGCCATCTTTTTGTTGTCTATGAAGTAAGGATGGCAGGATTTACTTCCCATGAAGGCTGTATTTATGCTTTTCACCTCAGATCTTTGGTTGGAAGGTACCAATTAATTCCAAACAGTACTTATTTGTTAAAAATCTTAAGACGAGAATCTAGGAAATTAGCAAATATACCTGGCAGCCATCTTCCACAGGATGATTTGCCTAGAGAAACTGTGGATGCTCCATCCCTGGAAGTGTTTAAAGCTTTGAGGATGGGGCTTTGAGCAACCTGGTCTGGTGGAAGGTGTCCCGGCCCATGGCAGGGGGTTCGAACTGGGTGGTCTTTAAGGTCCCTTCCAACCCAAACCATTCTATGATTCATGATTCTATGATGTCAGAAGGCTCCATTAGAAGGCACCATCGTTGGATTTTCATTTTTTTCTGACTTTTGGTGTTCAATTTTGGTCTGTCTCACCTGCAGCATTATTGACAGAGATCACTTTACCCCCTTTCACTTTTCTCAAAGAGTTAGAAAAGATGTGATGACAAAATAAAAGCTGCCACTGCAACAGCAGAATAGTTATCTGTGAAAGCATTCTGGGCTACAGTTTCAGAACAATCTGACAACAGTATTTAGAAGTTGACTGGCTTCTTGTTAAGGACATAACAAATCAGTTTGTTCATTCTTGGGATGATAATGCCATTTCACTGAAGTACAACTGAGTGCCTTTTACATTTTCTGTGCACAGCAAAAAACCCCATAACAATACTGTTGAGCCTTCTGAAATGAATACCTCTTGAAGCAATAAATCTGTTAAAGGAAAAATGGTTTCTGGGCACCAAGGCTATGTGTTTAAGGATTTGAACTTTCTTAATGCCTAAAACCTGGAAAAAAGTCCAGAAAGGATACCCAATTAGAAGGATATTGACTCATCCTGACAAAGGGGAGGGGGAGGGAGGAAGGGAGGAAGGAGGGAAGAGATCAAGGCTCCCAACAAAAGACCTATTCATTTATAACAGCTTGGCTGTGGAACCATTCCAGCATGCTTAAAAATACTTTATCCATTAGTTGGGAACTATTTTCTAAACGCCAGCTTGCTGCCCGCATCTGACCACAACCAGGTCCCTTTTCACACTGAAGACAGCAAGGTTCACATTGTCAAAAGCAGCCTGCTGCCTCTTCTGGACCTTGTACAGGAGAGATGCGATGTAAAGCAGAGGTGCCTTGTGTGAAACAAAAATGCCTGACCTCCAGCATGTATAGAGGGGAAGTACAATGCTGCTCAGTTCCTCCCAGGCTATTTTAAGAAAAGAGGACAAATGAATACAACATTTAACTAGAGTTCGTCTTACACTGGAAAAAAAAAAAAAAAAAAAAAAAAAAGGAAGACTATGTTAGGTTAATTAAGTTATTAAAAATATGGTCATTTAATCCCTCTGTATACAATCTCAACAATAATCCTTTGCAATTTTATATGAGGCTACTTTATATTAAGCTCCAATCATACACCTGAAGAAAATCATCAAACATATTGCACAAATATTCTTATGTAGCAGCTGACAGATAAACATTTTTAATTACAAATAGTATATATTTGTTGAACAGCAGGATTTTTTTAATCAAATGATTCTCTTCTAACACTTCCTTCCAATTTATAAAGTGATATAGCTGGAACTATTAATATTTTATGCTAGGTACTGTGGATACAACTTCATATAAAAGGTTTTCTTTATCTGAAATGTGACTGTTGCTATAAAGTTGGCATTTCTACATTTTCCCAGTATTTTATTGCATATGGTTTCAGAGCTTAGTTTGAGGAAAATGAACGTCTGGTTTAATGTGTGTTTATTTATCTTGACACATACGTTGCATCCTTATGTTAGTTTGCACTAAGACTCTAGAGAAGATGCTGGGAAAATATTGTGCTGTTGATCTTCTCATCAAAGTATCAGCTTTTCTAAATGTGTCAGTCAGCTACAGCAAAAAGTACTCTGTATTATAATATATGCTCATTCAACCTCTTGCAGGGATCATCCTTGTAACCTTCTTTCATGTGGATATTCTTAATAATATCAGCCCTATGTAAATGCAAAAAACATCTACATCTATATGCACAGCCTGTGTTTCAAGTAAAAATTCAGTGAACAAATGCTTAAGTTCTTAACACAAAGCATTCAATAATTTATATTTGTTTAGAGTTTAGATTTAGTGAAAAAATGTTTGCGAAAATTCCTTGTTTGCTTACCTTACCTTAATTATTTTCAAACTAGGATGGAGAAGCAGTGAAGAAAATGGGCATTGTAAATAAATATAGAACATATTCATGTGTCCAGTTGCACAGAAATATGGTTTTATTGTACAGATCTCAGTGAGTGCACAAGAGCTGCCTTTTTAGTTTCCTGAGACACGATAGCTATTAACCTTGGTTTGCAGGTACCTTGAAATATTTATGAATAATACAATACAGATTCAAAAATATAATCTCCTTTTATGAATACTGGCACATCGTAACCCAGCTCTTCAGAAGGCCTGAGAAAAATGGCAGGGCAAGATCAAACATTTGTTTACATCTCACCTCCAACAAAATATAATTTTACTTTGGCTGACCTTTAAGTAGATGTAACAATTATGTAACGAAGTAAAGTGCAAGACAAACAGAGAAAGGGAGACCACAAGTCATGCAATCCAGAATATACTAGAAACAAAATCTAGTTACTGTTTTATCATGAGAAATGCTAAGTTTTATGTGCAATGCTGGACTTGTAAATGTTTCTAATTTAATGTGGAAACATATCCAGATTTTAATAGCTCATTTCATTTTCTAGGCTACATCAAAGAATGAGATGACCTCAATGCAATACCAGGAATGAAAAGAATTCCTGAATTCTGACCCCAGCTCCAGCCTGCTTTCAAAAGCCTTCCTGCTATTGCCTGCCTTCTGGCTTCTCATAAACTGGGTGTTGTCTTTACCATTATTATTATTTATTTAAGGACAGTGTTTACCTACTTCATAGGAACACGGTGAAGATTAATTCATGTGTCATGTGAAATATGATATGTGCTCGGAAACAGATCTCGGTGCTGGAAGTGCAAAGGGCAGTTACAGTGCTCTTGGCAAACCATCCAGAAGAAAGTGCCTGCCTGGTTGGCTCTGTTGACTTTACACTCCTTGCTCTGACACTCAGAGGAGATATAAGGGTAGAAAAGAAGGGGTCTCAGGGACTGGCTCATCTTTCAAATCCACAGTGGAAAGTGCTCTGTGGCCCTCAGCAAAGCTGGTGCAGACTGCTTCCATGTCCTTACTGCAGGTCAGGTGCTAAGCCTTGCATAAACTTCTCTCATTCATGCCTAGGCTTCTCTGCCAAAAGTACTTTCAGCTGAGGTTGGAGCTTACCCTATATGCAAAGTGGATAATCAGACAACTTTGAGCCTCAAGCAAAACAGGGTGATCAGCTTGGCTACACGGATATAACCCATATATCACGTTCCACTTGATTACTGAATTTTTACTTGTGGGGCTGGTGCAATCCTTAAAACAAAGAAAGGTTTCGAAATGTCCCGCCTCCTCAAACCTGAACAGTCTTAAGCTATAGCTCAGCACAGCAAAAGCTAATTATTAATAACAATATAATACTTTTACAACACACCACTCAAAAAACAAAATGTTGCTATTATTTGGGTACAGTAGCTCCATCAGTATCGTGAAAATCGAGGTACATTTGCATGTCTTAATAACTTACATAAACTTGACTACAAAGAAAACTATATTCAATACTACATGAGGCATAATTAAACAGTTGTTAATTCTGTTTATAGGGACATTAGAATGTCATATCATTGAATTATATATAAGAATGTTTGCTTAATAGAAGACAAATATAAGTAGGGAATAAAATAGACCACTCATCTCTGTAACAGGTAAGATGAAGTTCAAACTAGCCTGTTATCCTGTCTCTCACATAAGCCAGCAGCAGATGCCTATGCAAAAAATAAAAATAAAAATTATTTCCTGAGTCTATTCTGCCAGGCCAGAAAAACTTGCAGCTCAGAACTAACTGAACTAGATAATTCTCCCTATTCAACAGCCTTTTTGAATAGTTCATGGCTTTTTCCTTCCAATTCTTTTTCAAGAATCAACTTTTAGCCCCACAAATGTTCTGTAGTAATTTAATTGCATTGAAACTTATTTCTATTTTGTTTTGAAATTGCCACATTCTAATTTCATCTGATAGCTGCTTGCTCTGTCTAAAAAAGACAGTGCACAGTCAGTCCCTGTTTAACTCCTCCATAAGCTCGATAATTTTATGAACTGTTACATCCCTCTTCCCTTGTCTTTTTTTCTAGTCTTAAGATTCTTAAGATTTTTAATTAAACATTGTATTGAAACTATTTCATACTTTTGATCACTCTTGTGACCTTCCTGTATCTTTTCGACTAGGGGAGAGAGTGAGGGTGAAGTGACCAGAAGTATTTACAGTGTTCAAGATGTGGGCACACTGTGAAATTACAGAGAGGTGTAATGATATTTTCCATTTTGAGTTGACATTTTCATAGAGCTATTTCTCTACAGTTATCCACTATATATAATTTGAAGACCTCATTCCTGGGTGACAGGTTGTGTATGTTAAGGTAGGATTTATATATAATTAACATTGAGGTTATTTTTTCCCCCCAGACATCACATTTATTTACATTTCTTTTCACTTGCTTTTTTATTACCAAATATTATGTTCTGCAACTCTTCCCAGTAGGTCCTCATCTTTCCTGTCCTGAATAACCTTATAATACCAAAAAAATGTTGTTGTCTTCACCCACCTTTCCACCTCATTTTTTACTATGTTGAGGAGGACAGGTTTAGCACATGCTTTTGTAGGTCTCTGCAAGTAGCCTCCCTCAACTGAGAGAAAAAAAAAAAGACTCTATGAGCTTACATTTTTTCTTTCTGTTTTGAGCAATTATTCATCCATTTAAAGACCTTCTCTTTTACTCAGTGGCACTATCATCTGTTTTATAGGTCCTTAATAAGGAACATTGTAGAAAGCCTTTTGGAACTGCTTTGGCAGCAAGGTTACTCTTGTCTATCTGATTGCTCACACTTCATCCATTCTCAATTTTCTGTGTGTGACTTCTCCTTACAAAAACCACATTGCTTTCCCTTATAAAACATATATTTACATGTCTGCTAACTATGTTCTATTCTGTTCGTATTTGCCCAGTTCACATGGGAACAGGTACTTTCTTTGATCCTCCTTGAATTTTTTTTATTTTTTTTAATCAGCATCACATATGCCCCTTCCATTCCTGAAGTAACAGTTTAAAGCAAAAGATGTACATGCTATAGTAAATTATCAAGCTTCCTCATACCTAAGCTACTCTAAAGTTCTTGATTTCATAAATGATAAGTTATTTTTTAATCTTGATTTTGTAACTTTTATTTTCTTCCTGTGAATTATTTTGTTGAAACAGATGTCAGAACCCCTTGGGAAATGGACCCAAGTTTCTCCACAGTAAACACTGGTACAGAAAAATGCTTGTAGTTTCCCGTACTGCTTCATCTTCCCTAAATCTTTTTTGCATACCTTGATTATCTGTCTCTACAAACTCTTGTTTCCTTCTTGCAAACTTCTTGGGCTTTGTGTGTTTGGGTGGAAAAAAAAAAATTTCTCTTTCTGCCTTTTGCAAGTTTTTCATTAATTCATGTTTCATGATTTCCCCTTTTGGCTGTCCTTTGCAGTTTTTTTCTTTAAGGAGTTTCTTCATTCTGATGTAGTTCACTTTTCAAAATTAATGGGATTTTTGGCTTTGTTTTTCTGACAATGATTTTGAAATTAAATACATTATGACCATGCTAAGCTTCCTGTATGGATTGCAAACCAAAATTAAAAAATTAAAGCCTGGTATAGCTCTTCTCGCAATAAATTTTACATTAAGACCTTTTATATTAATGCAGGGGAAATGAAATGAACTCTTGATGTCTGTAGAAAAGTGCACAATACAGAGCATAAGGATAGCAATCTGGAATTAAATATTTTTCTTGATCATCCCAAAGCTAGACAACGACAGTAGCCAGAAACCATTATGACCCAGCTACACAACAGCTGCAGCCCACGGCAGCTGGACCCTGTTCTATGCCTGTTGCTGGGCTGAAGGCCACTGTCAGCACCAGTTTGAAGTCCTTAGGCCCAGACAGAACAGATGATTGGTCCCACAGCAAGCACTGGGATACTGCCTCACATGTCTATACATTCACCTCTTGCCCAGAGCTTCACTTCTTTTTGAAACCTTCCTCTGATTTGTATTGTCTTGCTGCAGTATGACCAGTGAGGTCACTGTGTAGTCCCATTGTGTAGTGGTGAAGGGCTGTGGCAGGAAAAGCCCTTGTATAGAGCTGCTTGCTGAGGTGATGGACCCTGGACACCTGGTGCAGAAGAGATGGTTATTAAAAAGAGAATCAGGGCAACATGTTAGGGCCACAGCTTTTATATCAGGCCTTCCATGAGCAACTGATGGCAACCAACCTGCAGACCAGATGTCAAGAGGATCCTCCAACATAGAACACTCTGTAAAGGGCCTCTGAGCCCCACAGATGTGGCACTAGCCTACCTGAAGGGAAAAAAGAAAAATAAAAAAATAAAAAGAAAAAAGAAATAAATCAAATACAACAGGCAACAGTACATAGAAAGATAAAATTGGGGTAAGACTGTCAAAAATGACATTTAAAATGGACAGAGATGGCAATTGATTTTTATACACAGAATCACAGAATCATAGAATCATTAAGGTTGGAAGAGACCTTCGAGATCATCTGGTCCAACCATCACCCTACCACCAATACCACCCACTAAACCATGTCCCTAAGCGCCAGGTCCAACTTTTCCTTGAACACCCCCAAGGGATGGTGACGCCACCACCTCCAGAATAGTTAAAGAAAAGAAAGGGATGCTCCAGTATGATCAGTAGGTGACGTAGTGATAAATTTTATTCATTTAATAAGACAGAGTTTGAACACAGAAGTTTGGATAACGTGATAGCTTTATTCAGTGCTGCAAAGTCACTCCATATTTAGGAGGGCTGCCAAAGAACAGTCCAGAATTTAGTCAATCATGTAGAGTGTGTTTAACATTTGGCTTAGAGTTTGAAGGATCCCAGCCAGACCTGCGACAGCAGGCTCTCAGTGGCTTATCATTGTGGCTGTTACCTGGAGCATTTGTAGCCTCAATCAGCTGTTAATGCTTCTCTTGTAAGATTATAAAATAATTGCAAATAGCTCAGATTAGGAGGTGTGAATGTCACTTAAAGCTCATTTCTATTTCATATGCTTTCCAGCATTCTCTGTAGGCAGCAGATGAGGGGCTGCAGAAAAAATGGGAGCAGAGAAACAAACAATAATAACAAGCATTAATCAGAGTGTAATAATCTTTTAAGTCGCACTTATGTTAAAAGGTAATCACTGATATTCACACCGCACTGAATAAGCAGCATTTCATATAGACTTCATAGCTCCAAAATGAAAATAAAGTCTTTGAGTTCCTAAAAGACATCAGCAACAAATATGAAGAAAAACAGTTCTCAAATTTTAGTACTGGCTTCAAGAGTTCTGCATTTTCTCGGTTATGACATAAGATCCTGAGCAAGCTTAAAAGCACATTTTGCATCAGATTGTGCTTGCATCATTGTGCTTGAATATACTTTGTCAATTGTGATACTGCAGCAGACAGGTGTCCATGAGGTCAGCAATATTGAGACTTGAGCATGTCTGGACATACTTGAAAGCAGTCATAGGTGACTAGGTTACTCAGATTGTGGAAACTCCTATTAAAAAATAATATAAATAACCACCCTGATTTGATGGCAGAGGAGGTAATGGTTTCATGACAAAAAGTCTTGAGAGGCGACACCAACATGAGCAGTTGTCATGCCCATCTCCACTATTGCAGTGGCAGTGGGGACAAGCCAGGCTTGTTCCACATAGGAGGACAACTATTGCCACATCCTTCATACGTGAGCCTGTGACTTGAGAGGGCTTTCAAAACAGAGACGTAGTTAGGCACCTAGATATGTGGATCTAACCATCAGTCTCCAAGTCTCCTTCCAAGTCTCACTTTTCATGTTTGTAAAATACAGTAGTAATACCTGCTTCACTAGTGTATGCAAGCATTCATTTCCAGTGTATATGAAGTACTTTGAGATCCTTGAAGAAAGGATGTTGTTGAGGCAGAGGGTTTTTTTGTTGTTGTTGTTGTTTTTCTGTATCAAACACACACACACACACACACAAAAAAAGAGATTATATTCTTCTGGGTACTGTTAAGATTTCTCCAAAAATTTGAGTTGTCTGACTAGCATAAATGAATAGCATAAAACTAAAGACTAATTCCAAACATAGATAAACAGTATTTTTCAAAATATAACTAAAGTAGAAAGCAAATAATATTTCAAATCCCTACTTTATTTTATGCATTTTTATATACATGCACAGTAAAACAATATATATACATTATACACACACATAGGAATAATGTATATGTCCTAGCTACTTGAAAGCCTTTAGCTTGAAAAACAAATTGTATCTGCAATATGATACTAAATACCCATATTTCTCACAAATTTATATATTTATTTGATTAAAATACAAAATATGACTTGGGGTTTAAAATATAATAAGTATCTGAAAGAGAAAATATCCAGTAAATTATTCATATATTTACCCTGTTTGATCACATAATCTTTGCATTCACAAATATGGTAATCAAGAAATGTGGACTTTAAAATCAACAACATAGTAATGTGAAAAAGTGGAATAGTAGTATTTCAGTGATAATAACGTTAGGGATATGAGATTCTTTATATACACAAATATGATCTTTAAAATGGCCTCTATCAGCTTAAAAAATGGACAATATCATGAAACTTGTTAAAGCCAAGGTGAACTGTGGCACCACATCCAAATGCAGAAAAAGACAATCACATTTTTCGACATTTCTATAGCTGATGGCATTGAAATGTCAGCAAAGCTCAAAGCAAAAGTACACAATAAATTTGATATTACACCACATGTTTGATTAAGCCCAAGGGTGAAATTGTAACCTGCAATTTTATTCTGAGTCAGTAGATTTCTGACACATTTTGATTTTTAACAAAGGGAAACTCAGTCTTGAGGCTTCAGAGAATTCAGCAGGACTGTCATTGTTTTACTCAGACTCTCCTAGAAATTGGTCTTTACAAGACCAGTGGACACAAATACATTAAAAAATGTTATTTTAAAAATTGTTCCCAGTGAATGGTTTAAATGACTATACTCAAAACAGAGACTGTTAATTAATGGTAAAAGTGTGATGAAACACTATAACTTTCATCAGAAAACACTGTTGGTATTTTTTGCTTTAGATTTTCAATACATTAAAAATAGTTTTAGACATGTAGCTGAAGTCATTCATGTTTAAAATGAAAGAGTGTTGTCTATAAAATCTCCAGAAATTTCTGATCATACTTATTTTTAAAAATCAATTTATGCTCATTATAAAGCAGAGGATAATTCCAATAACAGTGAAAAAAAAAAAAAAAGAAGAAAAGAAACAACCACAACTCTGCCTCATGATGAAGACACAGGGAAGCTGTATCAGTTATTATGACAGGTCTCAGAGAAGAAACGCTTGACTACAGATGAAAGAAATACAAATGGTGAAATCTGCTTTGGTTTATGACCATGGAGCATGGTAATTAACTGACACATATTCAAACACTTTTAAAGAAATAGCCTATTCAAAAGTCTGGCATTGTTTTTGTTGTTTCCTAATTTTTATCACACTGCTGGATCACTCAGAAGTGATGCTGTCAAAGCGGCAGTCAAGGACCGAGGTAATTGGAACTGCTGGCTGAAAAGACAAGCTCCGTACAGGAATTTCCTGCCACTTCGGTGACTGTGACAGAAAAGCTCTGAAAACGCCAGTAGAGATTTAGAATGATGAATAGCTGCTACAGTTAGTGAGAAATCTTGGAAGTTTGGTTTTGTTTTATTTGCTGAAATATTACCAAAGAAGGCTTGAAGCCTGTGACTTGTAAAATGGGACTCCAGAATGACCTCTGACAGTTGGGGTTGCTATGGATGTTATGCTTCTATTTATCTGTGAATATTGTCAAGTCCTTTATCTCATTTCTCAAAATAAAAGCACAACCTTTGTCTCACTGTTTGTCATTATTTATACACTACAAGGTCAGTTCTTTTACTTTGAGGCCTCCTAATTTTCCTGACACTATTTTTTGGGTCTTTTCAACCGTTCTTGATAATTATTCCTGTATTCCATTCTCCAGCCTTCAGAGATAAACTAACAAGGCTATGTCCACGTAATGGACTTCAAAGTAAATTGTTGCAACGTTGAACCTAATTACCTTGCTGCTTGGTGGAATCTGTAACCCTGCGACAGGCACACAGGCTCCTGCTGCCTTGAAACCCTCAAAGAAATAAGCTTGTAAGAGTAAGATTCACAGAAGCCAGGTAAATGCCACAAAATAAGAAATGTCAATATGGACATCTGTCAGCACTCCCAGGCAGAGAACCACCCATGGACACTGATGACTCTTTTCCTGTTGCGATTCTCAGATGTGAACCCTCTTCTGATTTTAGGTGCTTAACAGTGGTTAAGTGAGAGCTGAAGATACCTACGTGATTAGATGTAAGAGGCAAAAAGATTAATCTGTGAAATCTTCAAGTATTTAATTGTTGGCCCATCAGGACCATGGCTGTGATGTACAGGAATGTGTGTCATGTACTTTATAGATAACACCTTGGACACCCACAGGCTTACAGCAATAGCTTTCAAGACCTAATTTTTGATCTGAAAACATTAGGTGCTTGCAACTTATTTGAAGTGAATGGGCTTTCACATGATTTCATCAGCATGAATCTAAATGCAGTAGTAGGGCCTCATGACTTATTTGGAGAGCATCTTCTGGAAGCATTAAAACTTAGGACTGGTGAAAAATCTATTGGTATTGAAAGAGTGTTTGCTAGACACTCTTAGATATAAAGCCAACACTCAGAATAAGTGCTGAAACAATTTTATTTTGTATATGATTTTTCAAGATAGCCACTAAACATTGCATGAAGCAGACAAAATGAAAGCAATAATCTTCAAAGCCTAACACCACATCCTTTTCCTTCCTGGCATAAGTACAAAAATGCAAGCTAAAGGAAGATAACTTCTTACTGAATGAAACAGCTTTCACAGAGAGTGGATCTAAACTGCTTTCCTCCCTTCTGCTAAAGTCTCTTTACAAAACAGGAATAAACTAATCTGAGGGAGCTGGGGGTTGGGGGAGGAGAAGGACTCCAGGAAACATAATACACAAAGAAATAGATACATTACATGGAAAATGTAAACTTATTGTTATATTTGAACATAACATTGTTTTTCATAACTTCTTTCTAAGAATTACTGGTAGTTGAACATCCCAAAGGGAGAGTTCACTTCAAAGTTGTAAATGCAAATATATATAATTGATAACGTTAATTGTCAAACATGTAGGCTCTCACTTTGTCTTAATTGTAAAATAGAGAACTCCACAAAAATATATACTTTTCACTAAGCAGTAGCAAAGTGAACTTGCAGACCTCTAAAATACTTTTATTCTCATTTCTCTTATTTCTTTTGTGCTATTCACATAGTATTCTTTTTCCTATACAACTTCTCTTTTCCAATCCTACTTGTAAGTATTAGATGGTATTCCCGTTACGTTATTAAAATGAACTTTCAAAAGACTAGAGTAAGTCTCAAAAACTATCTATCTAATAAGAAAAAATAGTTACAGATATCCATAGAATCAACACTCACTACTACTCCTAAAAAAAAAAAAAATCCTAAAAAATGTTGATTAAAAAATTCCTTTTTACATTTAGGATGCAGTAGGTATTGAGAAGATGTGAATTGAAGAGTCAGTGTACCACTACACCCAGGATATTTTCACTGTGCACAGCTACTTATCAAAACACCAAATAAACAGTTGAAGACAGAACACATTTAAATACCAGCCTGATGGTATTCAAGCTACTAGACAGGGCTTGGGAATAACCTCACAGCTTTACTATTACTTTCTTTGAGACCCATGCTATCACTCTCACCAATGATCCCTAAATGACTCCGTGTTTTCTTCTGAGTGTTCTGTCTTGAAATCACACAGAGCAATCCCTTTCAAGCCTTGGAAGGGTTACTGATAACAGAAACAATACAAATGTCTCACTCTGAGCTAATTTGATATTTTAATGTAGTCTACACGTGTGTATTGTAAACAGTCCCTTCGTCCTTGCCCAGTCTGACAGACTACCTAGGATTAAAATAACGTCATGGTCAGTCTAGTCTTTCTTTCTGCTCTTGGCCCACTGGAGCTGCTTTTTGGAAAGAAGGAGTCACAAAACATCCTGGTACTCTTAATAAGCTAATCCTCTTTGACCAGTGGAAGAACAATAGTCGGTTTTCCATTACATTCATATAAGGTCTGTAAGTTATTAAAAATGCTCTAAGGCATGCAAGTCCCAGGAGAAGTGCCAATTTAAGGGAATATCATTTATATTATGCCTATTTAAAATATGTTCAAAGAACATTAAAGTTGAACAGCCAGTGTTTCAGGCTGGATTCACATATTAGGGTATACCAGATGAAAGGCTGTCTACCCAAATTTCATATATATCTCTATGTCCTTGGCTACTTGACCATGCATTATTTTCCACTTCACAGAACATCATCCAGACTGTATGTGGAGCCTTTAGACCACCAACAAAAAAAATGCTTGCCAGTAGCAAGGTGAGCTATGGAACAAGAGTGAAATGTTGGTCAATTCTCATCCGTCTTCCAGGAACAAGTTGATCTACTGTCTACAGCTTCTGTTAGCTAATAAAGCACAGCATATTGATTTGGCACATTCATTCTGAAATGCATTATGCTTACATGGAAGTCTTGGCTCTTTCATATTAGAAATCAGCATTTTACTCTTTCTGCTAGATCCCAGTTAGATTTAGCCTACAGATCCATGCGGTTTTACCAAAGCAAGAAGTTATTCTCATTCACAACTTTGATTTTACCTACAGCATGATCAAATGTGACTAGGCTGTCATTGGTGTGATCAGCATATGAAATCTGTACAATGCCAGATGCTCAGATGTGTGCATTCCTGACATTTCTTGTCCTCTTTGACCATAAAGACTTTGGACCACTCAAAAATCTTATCCTAATTTTAAAAGAAAGCTAGAGCCCTAGATGCTCTTCAGTCACTTTTAATTTCTCCAAATTATTTTCTTTGCTTTTCTTCTCTTTCCCAGAGAAAGGGAAATGCAAGCCCATGTAATGCTTCCTTTTGTGAATTTGTACAGTGGGACACAAATTTCAGCAGAGAATGCACATGCACTTTTCAAACAGAGGTAATGAAATAATTTTATTAGATTTTATCTAAATCATCCCTGTGCTGAGAATAGACTCAAAGCCAAAAGGGGAATATTTAGAGAGACATGGCTGTCATTAATTTGGTGATTTTAATTAATTTATGTCATCAAGTATCATTATCACTTAATAGGTTGATGCTGTGGTCCCGTAATCAGACATCTCAGATTCCCAACAAGGCAGTGACCATAGCTACACCTATGTCATTTCTGAAAGCAGGCAGTCCTATCAGATGCCGCAGATCTTTATGTGGCTGTATAGATCACACAGCTGGAAACTGAGAGAAGTCTTTAAAATATCCTACTGTACATTTTCTCCAGTTAAAGTGAAGGGAAATGAAATATTCATATGATATGAAGCTTCCTAGGCTGGAAATAGGGCTTCTCTTGCCAAAGGAAGCAAGCACCTTCTATAGAATATTTTGCTTGCCAGAAATATGGAATAAGCATTACCTGACTTCTTAAAATCACCCTTTTATTTGATTTCTTACCAGACTGAAGTGAAATGTGAACTGTAGCTTTAAGGCCTCTCCCAGACTTAATAAGCTCCAGGTGTACTTGAAGCAGTTAATTGCTTCTGAAGGGAGCTAAGAGAACATTGTTCCAAGAGCCTGTTATTTCTGAAAAGACACTAAGTTCAGAGTTTGCTGCCTCAGTGAGTTCCTATGGTGAAAGTTATTCATGTGCACGAACTATCAGGCTTGAAAGAAAGAGCTTTTATGGAGAACCTCTTTGTGGAAGGATGAATGTACTGAAGATTCTCTACAGAAGGCTATTTGAATTACATGCATCTTAAACAGTAGATGTTGAACTAAACCCCTCTGAATTTTATGGAAATGGGCCCAAAGTGCGAAGCTGGGCTCATGATCCAGGTTTTCTCCTAATAGAGGGGGCTAAATTCTGCTCTTAGTTAAGGCTCCTCTCCAATTCCATTAACAATAACCTCTAGATGGCTCTTTTGAGAACTGAACTGAAATATCTTGGTGTAACTAACTTTCTTTTGAGAAAAATAAAACCTTCCCCAATGGTAATTCTGCAGTTCTGTCATGTTTTGACACAGTTTCTATTTTTTTTTCCAATATATTTTTTACAATTAAAAATGCATTTTTTAATATTTGTCGTAAATAATAATAACGAAATACATATGAAGAAAAAATCTTCAAGACCAATTCCTTCTTTTCTGGGCTACCTATTACCACATCCTGATAACTAGAAACATATTACAACCAGTAGATACCACAGCTACTTAGTTATAGTCCTGCAGTTTTATGTGACTATCCCATTAAAAGTGTGTGCATATCAGTGTGTGGCGGGGGGACAGGGCAGTAGAATAACTGTGGCAAGTGCTTCTCTACAGAGACACAATTTTTTAGTAAACCTCACTGAATTATAAAACATACATATATCATTTTTTTGTAAAGAAGGGCTACCTTGTGACTGAGACATTATGCTATAATTCCTAAGGTGCAGGCTTAGTTCTTCCAATTTTCCATTGTGGCCCTGGATAAGTCATTTAATTTTTCCGTCTAATCTTGTTCTTGGAAGAAACTTATCTATTGGGATTGAAATTTTCCAAAAATTCAGTCTGCATGGGAAATTTCAGAACAGATGTTTCAGGTTTGGCAAAATTACAAGCAAAGAAAACAGGCTCTTATTTTGGGAAGCATGAAATAATTTTAACGATTGATGAGCTCTCTCTGTTAGAGTGTAAACAGGTTGAGCATGATTTAAGAAAAAAAAGAAAAAAAGATAATTGACTTTGCCTAATTTTTTACATCCCACCTACTTATCCTTACTCTACTATCTTTATTTTTTCCACTCAGTTCCTTATTATAATTTCAAAATCTCTAACACTTTCAGAAGACATCAAAATGTCATCTTCAAATCCAGCATGACTCAAGTACTGTAATATTTGTGTCATTTTCTTCTTATTTAAACTTTCTAAAGACCTTTTCCAGGCACAAGGTGAAAAATTTCAATGAGACAGTATCTCCATATCTAGCTACACTTCAACTCAATTTCTTCACACTTCTTGTCATGCTAAACTTAAACTTTTCTGTCCTAATAATATAGCTGTGTTTCTGGGTTATTATATATATGGCCCTTCTACACCTTTCTACAACTTTCGACACTACTTGAATTTCCATCAAGTCAAAAATTTGTTCATAATTCCAGGAAGGTATACACAATCTCTTGTTTTTTCTGGCACTCTTTCTCAGGAGTTATTCATTGTTTGCAGGTGACTGGTGGCTGAGACGTTATTTCTAAATCCAGCCTACACTTGAGCATGATTAGAGTGTCATTACATATTTTTTTTAATGTACATAAACTGCTGGCTATAAAACCAAAGCATCTGGCGTTGCTGTGTCCTGGTGGCTGGTAAGACAGTAAAAGAATACATTCAACCCATTTTTTCCCTAGAACAACAATAATAATCCAACAGAAACCCAGAATTTGTTTGCCAGAAAGGAGCATTTTAATGCTGCTGAATGTTATTTTTAAATCATTACTATTATGCAGTCTAAATATGCAGCTTGGAAGACCTCAGTATCAAGACTTCAGACACACTCCATAGTATCACAAGCTTACTGAGGCACACCTTGCTCTCAAGCGATACTACAGTTAAGAATCTGGAACACTTTGAATTTCCAGTAAATTCCTAAAAACCCTCATTCCTTGTTTGTATAGTTTTACAGCTAGTAAGGTGTGAATATGTTCAAGATGAAGGCACAGAGTGCTTGACAAGAAAGGGTGTGTGAATGGAGGGGACAAACTGAGACATCACAGCAAAGCAGCCATGCCACTGTATGTGTCCTACCTAAGAGCACTAAGTGTGGGGTGAAGGCCTTAAGAACACCTACCCCCTCACACACACACACATGCCCCCTAATAAATTCACTTTAAATATATGAATTTGGGGGCCTCACCCAATTTAGACATCATTTTTGCTTTTTTGTTTTGCCCTTGAAAGAAAAAATCTTGAGGTACTTCCACCAAAACAGGTACAAGGAAATCAGTTAATATGTGATATTATACTCTAAAAGGATAAAGAAAAATAGAGAGAGAAAGAGAGAGAGAGAGAGAGAGAGAGAAAGAAAGAAAGAAAGAAAGAGAAAGAAAGAGAAAGAAAGAGAGAAAGAAAGGGAAAAAAGGAAGGAAGGAAGGAAGGAAGGAAGGAAGGAAGGAAGGAAAACAAACAAACAACAACAACAAAAAAAACAGTTTTCTATAGTACCACAAACACGACAATTTGCCTTCCTCAGAACTGGTCTTCTTGTATTTCCTTTAAACACATCTGTTTGGACTATTTCAGACCATGGCAACATGCTAGTTTGAAGAACTAAAGAACTCCTTTGGAGAACACCAAGTACCAGATCCCTTGTTCTTACAAAAACCCTTTACTTTGAACATCCTTCCAATTGCAGTTTTTGGCATTGCATCTCACAGATAAAATCCTCACAAATAAGTGTTTTTCAGACTGTTTAAGGTTGCATAACCCTAAACTTTAAATTCTACCCCGAACCAAACAGGAACAAGAAACAGTTTAATCTGCTTTACTTAACAATTTGATTTAAAGTGTACCTCCAAACAGAGACTCTGCAATGTTCCAAAGCCCAGTCGATGAAACTATGGATTTCGGTAATGTCTGAAACAAAAAAAGACACATTGCCATTTCAGGAACTCAGCAACATGGACAACCATCCTGGCACTTTTAATTTAATTGACAAGTATTGTGCCCTTTCTAGCATCCTAATAGCCTCATATTACGACAGTAGGTTGAAGTCTTAGGATACAGCAGCTCCATCCTCGTCACAGGATTTCTTAGTGTCTCTAAAATTATGCCATCTCAAATTAGTCATGAAGCCATGAATGTGCTACCCAGGAGATTTTTTTTCTTTCTTTTTTTTTTTTTAGATAGTCGTCTTGTTTTAGTACGATATTTTAAGCCCTCCAGCAAATTATTCAAAATCTCATTGCCTTTCCATTCTGCCTAGGCTGTATTTAAATGCAAGCAACTGAACTGAGGCAAAACAGTGTGCCCAGTGGAGTCAGGCTATGGCTTCTAGAAACAGCACTGACCAGACATGTTACAGGAATTGTACAAAATAATGTTTGAAACGTGTGTTACTATTCAGCCTACTCTGTCAATGCTTGAATCATGCTGAACAGTGTCTGCTCCGGTCATGAATCTTTTTTCTACATGTCCTGTAGTGGTGAACGGCAAGAAAATGAACACTGGCTGTGATGCTAATGCTATTGCACACATAATAAAGGACAGCCTGTTTGCCAAGTTGGATGGGGTAATAGCCTTTGCACAGTGCATGAGGCACGCTCAGAAAGTGGTTTACGCTGGTAAAATTTGTGATATTCTCATTTCCATCCATGAAAGAAGCTAGTAATTCTTTAGTATTCCTTATGGCTTACCAGGGTATATAACTAAGCATGGAAATCTAGCTTAACACAAGGCAACAAACAGTATTTTGGGGGTGTGAGGTAGTTCATAGACAAATTTCTTTGCATTGGCTAAGAGTCTTTCTGTTCTCCTTCCATTCCAGGGCATATATATTAAAAGTAAGGACTATTTAATACATGTGGAAGTTGAAGAATTATGCTTTCAAGCAAGCAACTGAAGCCTATTTTCTGTAACAGAAATTGTATCCTAAAATCCAATGCAGAAAGGCCAATTCAGTGCAAGTAATTTTTACCATTTAATTGACATAGAAGGTACAGCGACAACATACACCTTCCAGTTCTAAATCTGGCTGTTGTCCAGTTTACAGGTCTGACTACTAACTGTCTATTCTAATACCAGTTCTGTAGTTATCCAATTAGGTAGAGCTGGGAAACACACATCAGACATTCACATCCACATCTGTATGTGACAGACAGAACTTCTGATAGTCAGTGAAGCACACGGAAAGTGGCTGATTAAATTCTTCCATCTGAATTTGTAGGCTGAAAATCTGATCTCGAGTTTTTCCACTCTTTCTAAAATCTGACAGTTCGACATCTACCTCCCCAACTTCAACTGATTCTTAATGTGATTTAGAATGACATGAGGCTGCATTTTTACTCGATGAAATGTGCACTGTAATTTGTTCTAAATGTTAAAGGAGGAAGATTAGTTAGATTTCTATATTAATAACCACTCAAACTAAGCAAAAAATCAGTGACTTCTACCTGTTTAGACTTAGGTGGAATATGGAAGGATTTTATTTCCTATAATAAAAGCATTATAATCAATATTTCTTTACAAAAGTTAAATTAATAAGCATAATTAATACACATTGGCTTTCGTATGTCTTGTTATGAGAATGTATATCCCTATCCTCTTATTGTTTTTGTTGAGAAAAAACAAGGAATCCTTTAAGAGGATTAATACATTCAATGTGCTTTTAAATTGTTAAAAAAATAAAACAAAACAAAACTAAAAAAACAAAAAACCCCACCAAAATATTTGAAACATTTCTGAGCAGAAAGCAGTAAAAGTCTATTAGCAGTAGTAACAAAATATTCAAAAAGTCAATTTGTGAAGCATTTACTTATATTTCCTGTGTGCAAATCATTTTGTATGGACTACAAGGATCAGAGAATGAAGTGTCAGCAAATAACTTCTGAAATACAAGATACCCTTGTAGTTAAATATTTCATTTCTGCATGAGTGGTCGTGAACATCTATGGATTTACCAGCCTTTTGTAGCCTATATAGCAGGATAATATGAGAATACCTTCTACAAGTGAAATTGAATTTTAAGATATTCAGATAAAGTGGGTCAGAATAGTATAGAATTATCAACAAACTTAAAACACTTCATGTCAATTTTTATTACATTCTGTAGAACAGAGCTCTCAAAAATGATATAATCTAACCTTTTCAATAAAAAAAAAAAAAAAAGAATACTCCTTTAAAAATCTGATCTCACAAGTATTTTTCTTTAGGGAAATACAGCTCATCTCAGAAATATCCCTCTCTTCCTTTCACTGTCATTTATCATTGAATTCAACTGAATCTCTTTCACTGAGACTTTATAATTTCATCTTTAATACCCCCCACTAATCTCCCTCATGGTGGCCTTCAGCCAACAAATGTTCTTTACATTACAATACCCTCATTTATTCAATTCCCAAGAAACAGATCTGTGAAAGGGTTAACCATTTGATTGTCAAAAGCTTTGGGTTCTGCTGAGCTACTAAATTTCATGTGCACTTATTACCTAGGTTAGGTTCAAGCCATCACTGGGCTGGCACAGCGTTTGCCTAACAGGAACAGACCCCTGTAGGGAAAACTAGACAATTAGATGATACTCTGCACACCTAGCATTTACTCAGCCTAAGCCATACTGGTATAAACTGAAAGGTAAACCATCTTTCCCTGATTACTCACTGGGAGTGCCAGTTCCACAATAAGGGGCTGCAACTAAATCTAAATTAGAGGAATGAAATTAGTTTACCAGCTTCCAGCTCCTGCTGCCCCTTCCTGCCATAGTTGGATGACTTTGTACTTTGTTTCAAAAAGGGGGTGGGGAGGAATCATTTCCAGCTTAAATGGGCAATAAGAAAAGACTTATATTTCACCTCTTATATTATCAGAAAGAAATTACCTACTGAACATATGAATGCAATAGGGCAGGGTCTGAAGTGACAACACCAATGTATTTGTCTCCTGCTCAGTCTACCAAGTTTCAGTATGTTTATCTGACAGTTATTAAGTGAAACTTAAAGACCTCTCTACTAAGTGCCCTTCATTTCATATAAATAATTAAGCGTTCTTTGGACCAAGTACATGAATATAAGTTTCCTGTGTCCCAGGAGAATGCCCTTCCTTCCTACCTTCCCCCCCTTACCCTTTCTCCTAATTCCCATACAGTTATTTAATACAGCATTTAATAGCCTTAACAGGAAATATTGAAGGAGTTCTACCTCCTTTTCGAGAAGCCTGGTGATTAGCACATTACCATATCAGATGTGGAGGATTTGGCTTCATATTCCTGTTTCAAATTACACTAATTGCAGCACCTTAAAAATGTACTCCCCTGTACATTGAGACATGCCAAGTTGATGTCTCTTTCCAGCTATTTTCTGCTACGGTGTCCAACTCCTGCAAGGTCCAAGAACACTTCTGAGGTTTGAACTTGTGCCTTGGGCTCAACCTAGAGAGTTTTTTGGCATTTAGGCAGGTGGTAAGTGGCTGGACTCGGGAGCATCAGCACCCCACCCTGCCCACCAGCTGAAATTCAGATACTTGCACAGCTAGGGAACAGCCAGCTGTGCCTGATGATCCACATAGTGCAAAATATTTCTCTGTGAAGTGGGCTGAAGCAGGCAGGTTTCTTACTCTCACTATTTCTTTCATTCAAAGACAGGTCTTCATAAATGGCAACCCACAGCCAACCAAACAACCAAACAAACAACAAAAAAGGGGTGGGGATGGGGGGTGTTCCTTTTATCTTTATGAAGAAACAGGCAGAAAAATGTTCTTAACCCCCTTGCAAAGTCTCTTTACTGAGTTTCTGATGATCTTGTCACTTTGGAATAGGAAAAAAAAAAAAAAAAAGCATCCTGTGGTTTATTTGCTAGTCCATATCATGATATTATGAAAACCTGAGTACACTGCCTAATTTTACTAGAACGGAAGAAATGATCCAGTCACTTGGAAACAACACAAGGGATAAAGTTCAGGCATTATAACATTCCATTCTGTGAGAACAAGGGTATATGTCACCCATTCATTCGCTGAAAATGGAGGAAAGGGATAAAATTTCTTTTCTTGTACCAAAGAGGCTGGGTAAATTCTGGGTATAAAGAAAACTGCTACTTGTGATACCAAATGGCAGATAAAGGTTGTTTGATTGCACGGAAGAGGGACTAGAAGCTTTTCCAATCTTAAAAATGGTCCTATTAGAGACAAATGAAGGAGTTCTAATCATCATTGAAACAACTCTTTTTGATTAAGTTAGACAGAAGCATCATTTAAGATATAGGAGACAATCAACTATGTTCAGATCTGAAGAGAGCATCTAACTGACATAGCACAAAACAAAAGAAAGACATTCAAATAGTTTTATTTATGAATTTCCCCCTGCTTATAGAATGCACATTCATATGAAGGAACAGCATGATAGTACTTAATATTTAGGCCAAGATGAGTATGTACTTAATATTTTTATAATACAGATGGTGGCTTAATTAAGACAGAGAGGAGGGAAATGATCCACTTTCAGTCACACAGAAAGCTGGTGAGAATAGTAGGAAGAAGCGCCAGATGTCCTGTTTCTGAAATCTCTGCTATAACCATTAGATCAGTAATTCCCAGTCTGGCAGCCCGTAAGATCTTCTGGAGTGCTTTATGCCAGTATATATTAAAAAGCAAAAAGAAAAGCCAACAGCAAAATGTTGCCTGCAGCACGTTAGTTGCTTACTATTTGGCCTATAAATAGAGCCAATTAGAGGCTACTGACTGAACTGCCTAATTCTGCTTTACATGCCTTCTGTGTAGAGTCAGATTTTGCCCAGTCTCTAAGCCTGCCTTTGTTGACTCACTAGACAAAAAGAAAAGGCAGAAAAGACGGTGCCAGCGGTGACACAGTGAAGGCAGGCAGTGGCTGCCACGGCTGTGATAGAGGGAGGGAGACTCATCAGAGGGGTGCCCACGCCCTGCAGCACATGGGGCTGGCAGCACCCACGAGCTGTGGTTTCAGCACATCCCCCAGCAGCCCCTGCCCCTGGTCCAGCATCAGGGGACCATTGCTTTAACCAGACAAAACTTGCTCGTGACAAGCAAGTTGCTCACAGAGTGTCAAATAAATATTTGCCAAGTATAAGTTATATTGAGGTGAGTATGATTGACCACAGCATGCTCTAAATACTATTTCATGCCAACTCACATTTTTCAGCCTGAACTACCTGAACAGATCCTAAGATATTGATTCTTGCAGTGCCACCACGTTAACGTTGCTTTACAGGCTTTTCCTTATAGCAGTTTTTTTCAAACCTGATTGGTGTAAATACCACAGAAGTATTAATCAGAATTCATTGCAAGAGACCGTAGTTAAAGACATGTGAAAGTGATTCAAGACATTCATTGAAGAGTCTCAATAGGCGAAATGAAGTCCCACATCACAGTAACTTTTTCTTTTTTTGTTAGATTTCCATCTCTCCTAGCAGGAAACCATGGGTAATGATTTTACTTTAGTTACATGTGTGCATATTTCTTTAGTTTTTTTTGTTAAAATGAATGTGACTTAGAAATTTTGAGAGCAGGGTACATGAGAGCAGGGTACATGAGAGCAGACATATTAGGAAGATAGCTACACTTGGGCTTTCTGTTGACCACAAATAGACAAAAATCTTTTGCCTTCCAGATACTCACTTAGATGAGTTGAAAACAAAAAATGAGTATGATTTTTTCTTGTTGTTACATATTTCTTAGCAATTCTTCAGGACTGTATCATTTTTATATTATTCCATGTTTCTCCACAGAATCTATAGTTCAACAGAACTACTGTCTGTAGTCAGGGTGGTTGGGTTGTTTTAGACCAGAAAACAAGAACAGTCTTCTTGAATTCTAATTGCTATAGTTCAGAAACTTTCTGCATTTGGTGTAATTTATTTTTTTTAATAAAGGCAGGCCACCAGCATCATTCACTGGTGGTATGTAATATGGCACTATATATATCCTTTGATTTGGCCATACATTTCTGTATTTTTGCCTCCCTTGACACATATTTCTTGATGAGGAACTGCAATGCTACTTATTAACTGTTCTTAAAAGTACTTTTTGTCTTATTTGCTCAGTTGCCTTTTTGTTTATATTTTCATTACAGAGTCTGTGTTGCAGGTAAAGAGTGGTACTGCTGATCCTGCATCCTTTGCCTGCAATTTAAAAGTTGGATTCAGCTAAACTGCTAAATATCTTTACAAAAAGTTATGATAATCATTCCACCATTAAGGATTTCTGTACCACCCAAGCTGTATCATGACTCAAATAAAGATTTTTAGGAGCATTTAGAAAAAAAATATTTTCTCAGGGCATGCCAAGGTTTTACAGAGCAAGGGCCCAAGTTCTCTCTCTAACATTGTACCACATGTCCATTTGCTCCTGTGTGCTACGTGAGTAGGAAATCCAAAGGCACAGCTTAATCAAAGTACCGGATATTCTACAAGCTCTCCTAATTCCTTTCTATCTCTTATATACTGGTAACTATGCCAGAGTGGGGATGCAGGTACATGAGAGTGAATCCTGCCATTTAACATTTTATTGGGTGTAAGGCTTTGTCTTTAGTAAGAATACTATATGTCTGGATTTCCCTGGTCTTGGTGATTTTCCCACTATGAGTTTTTGTTTGGGCAGGACTCATCCTACTTCATCCAAGATTCCAGATGTCTAGAAATACCAGACAGGATGAGAGGTCTTGGGAAATCTTAATAGCCTTATCCAATCCTATAGAACTACACTCCAATATAGAGGAGAATAAATCAGACTCACTACAGAAAAGAATATCTGACCATGGATCCATATTTCCATTAAAAAAAAAAACAATCTGCCCCAACCCCAAAAGACTGCAGTCTTATTCCCTGATGTCCAAAAATTACCATGAATGACTGCTCTGAAATTTGGATCTAGTGTTTTGGTTTTGTTTTGCTTCGTTTTCATATGACAGATACAATGTCTATTTGCCCCTGGGAGTTTATGCACATTACCTTGCCAATATGTCTTAAATCTGAACTGGAGATAGACTCATTTAGTTGATAAATTCACTCATTTTGATATCTTTCCACTGACACTGCCAATACAGGTGGCAATCAGACAAACAGCAGTAATAGGCTGTTCCCATGATATGGACACTAGCATAGGAAGAAACTAATATCAAAGATAGATATTTATTTAATTTAGACACCAAATAGTTCTTTCCTTTAACATAAATGCTGTATAAACCATTCTTGGTTTCTCAATCATTATTTCCCTTTGTCAATAGATATTTTAGATAAGACAAAAGACAGTAATAATGAAGAACCCTAAGAAAAATGTATCAGCATTTACCTCTCATACTGATTCTGCCCTCCTAATGTTAATGTAATATCAAAAAGTAACTGAAATGATCTAAATTAAAATAGAATTCTAATTATCTGAGAATATGTTTGAGACAACCAGTAAGTTTGTTTTCCTCATTTACATGGAAATCATACTTCTACCTATGTATATTATATTAGTTTATTGAGAAGTGCCTTTTATAAATTTGTAATGTTTTGATAAGTGAATGTTACATACAAAGACAACTCCTTTTTCATAAATTTTGAATTATCCACATTTTGAGTCCATTTGGTTTTCATGTATCAGAAACTATTTAAAAATACAGCACAAAAATCATCACTAAAAGATCACGGAGAGATAGAGGATGAATGCTGCCAATACTTCCAAAACCAATCAGTAATTAGATTTAATATTAGAGTGTACAGTTTTTAGACTAGATTGTAGAGGGGGGAACAAAATGACAAATGCAAAATTCTCACTGAATGTGTGCCTGTTTTACTTTGCTTTAGTGTGCCCAAAGACAGAAATTCAGATCTGAAAAGGACTGAAAAACTATCAAGTGACCAAAAGCTGCCACGATATGAAAGTCCAAGTTTAAGTTACCTGTCTGTGTATCCAGTTCTAGCACTATATATATACACACATGTACAGCCTTTCAAATATTAAAAGGTGTGTCTTGGTGATTTACTTTCAGGCACTTGAAGTATACAACAAAATAGTACAGACGACATAAAACAATTCAAAATATGATTGGAACTGATGTGAAATAATGCAGCAAGTGCTGGGGATGGATAAGGAATTATACTTGGCAAGTCAGACACAGAGAGAAACTTCATGAGATCTCCAAGGAACAGTCTGTGCCTGTCAGAAGCACTGAATCTACATTTTGTTAGGTTAGATATCTTCGACATTCAAAGAAATAAGTGCTCCCATATCCTTTTCAAATGAGTCCCAGGTTGACCCAATTTGCATGGAAATGTTTACACTTCCTTCAAGGTAAGTCATGTAAACTTACTTTTTACTGCATTGAAATGAAAACTAGTTTATCGTTTCTCTGTTTACAGAATCAGACTATTTACAGCCAAGCACATACCACACATGTAAGAAAGATTTCACCAGCTAGAATCTTTTGCACTAAAATCAACATGTAGACACCGTTCCTATTATGAGATTTTTAACTTGTTTTCAGTAAATGAAAGCAGATTTTAAAACTATGTTCTTACCCCCTAGGCACAGGATATTAAATAGGGTTTTGTCCCAGTTCTGCAAAGGAGCTTAATCAGGAACAACATTCCAATATTTTGGTGTCAAAGTGGGTCTCACTCTCTCAAATATGTGAGCTCTGACTTGGAGGAATAGTCTTCATCACAGCTTTGTGATACTGCAGGACCCAGTGGTTGGGGATTAGTTCTTGAGGACTAGTACCAATGCCACCCTTTCCAACCACCTGCAGGAATGACTAGCACTTCCAGGTTCAGTGAGAGCCCCGGGGCCACAGTCCGATAAGGGTCAGTGACTTTAGGAAGAGGTAGCACAAGAAGCCAGGGGAGCACTGCCACCCTGTTTTATATTGAGATATTGTTAATCATTGCCACAGTTGTCTGGAACACTAATACAGTCATCAAGAAGGATGGTGGAGGTTTAAATAAAAGCCACAAAACACAGCTTAAAGCAAGCATGTGGGTCTATGGAATATTAATGCAGCATTGTGTTAGCATGGCAGCTAATGAGATTTGTTGCTGTAGTCATTTTCTTGCAGTACTCAACCATGCAATAGGAAGTGGCTGGCATTATCAATGTAAGTGTCAAGGGGAGCATGAGAAAGCTTTCAAGTCCTGGCAGCAACATTAGATTTCCCAACACATATGTCATGGGTCTGAGTCTGCCCTTGCATGTTAGGAGGATCTCACTGCTCTCTCTTGAGCCTCAGATAGAGCCAGGTTAAAGGTTCAATGGGGCAAGAGGAACATGAACTAAGTTCAGTATTGCTTTGCAGTCTGTATTACATCCCTGACAGTTCCCATCTCCTGATGCCATGGGGCAGGGCAGAGCCTGAGGACCACATCAGAGGCAGTGTGCAGCAGGAGCAGATGTGCAGTCAGCAGTGCTATCATTGCCCCTTGGTGGAAATACTCCAACAGCCTGCCTAAGAAGCTGCCTGCTCTGCTCCTGTGTGTGACTTTCCAGTTCCCAGGACCAAAAAACTGCCCAAAGAGGAGGGTTCGGTAAGAAGCTGTGGCACATCTCCAAAGCTGAGATTTTTGCCTCTCAGGGCAAGGCTGTCACTGCGTTCAAAAAGAACTGTAAACTCCTTCCTAGTCAGGCAAGCATGAAAATATGAATATGTGTATGTACATGTAAACACAGATGAATTAGCTTTGATGTTCAAAGTCCCTTAATTTAGGGAAGCCCTTGCTTGTGAGCATTTTGAGCCACAAAAGCCAGCTCTGATAACTTTATTTGCTTGCCATCTTATAATTATATATTTCAGTCACCCAAAGATGTTCAAATGCTGGAAACTGGAAAGAAGTATCAGACATTTTTAAAAATACAGTGACTGATTCCATGATTTATTCATGAGGTTATAAGGTACTGTTGGGTTTAGCAATCACTTCATAAATAGGGCAATAAAAGCACAGACCAACACCTTTCACTTACCCTAGTAAGTAACTTCATGGTCAGATTTTTATGGTATACTGAGCATAAAACCATTTTCTATCAGATAATGAAAATATTTAGAAAACCTCTAGAGCAGTGAGGGCTACAGAACTCCTAAAATGTAATTGCTTTGTGCCATTATTAAAAATGAAAATATTGGCAAATTATTGACATTTCCCAGTAAATAGGGTGTTACACCAAATAACCCTAGGGCTACTAAGGAAAGCCTTTTTGAATTACATGAATAAGAGAGTGGATACTTTTTCATCTTCTACTACTGCATAAGGATATATATAATTGTATGTATAACAATATCCTAGTTTTCATTAATTGTGTTTTATAAACAAAGCAACTATCATTCTGAGTACAGTATGTTCTATGATTTAAAATGAGAAAAAAGATAAACTTTAAC